>NC_140262.1:4643358-4698358 GCF_949987555.1 Borostomias antarcticus
GCACAGCTTCTTCATGTCCTCGTCATAAAGCGGCTGTAGCTCAGTTGGTAGAGCTGGTCGTTCGATGATCGAAGGGTTAGGGGTTCGAATCCCGGCTCCGACTGTCCACATGTCGAAGTGTCCTTGAGCAAGACACCTAACCCCAAATTGCTCCCAATGAGCAGGTTAGCACCTTGCATGGCAACTACCGCCATTGGTGTGTGAATGGGTGAATGAGAGGCCATTGTAAAGCGCTTTGAGTGCCGCTAAGGTGGAAAAGCGCTATATAAGTGCAGTCCATTTACCATTTACCATTCATTTCCCCAGGAAAATCCACCTATATATCTCAATCAGGAAAACCCACCTATATATCTCAATCAGGAAAACCCACCTATATCTCAATCAGGAAAATCCACCTATATATCTCAATCAGGAAAATCCACCTATATATCTCAATCAGGAAAACCCACCTATATATCTCAATCAGGAAAACCCACCTATATATCTCAATTATGAAAACCCACCTATATATCTCATGAGCAGCATCATTCATGACCTCCGGTCGCTAATGTAGCACAAGTCTGAGACGGGCTGTTACCTTCGGAGGGGATGACTTTGGGGTTGCAGGTCATGTACCTCCGGGAGAAGTGGGACAGGACCCGCTCTCTCTCCTGAGTCTCCCCCATTAGGGCAAACTGTTTGAGGAAGGTTCTGGAACGAACACGTAGGACACACACGCACGCACGCACACACAAATATATTAGGTAGGATCTAGAGTATCACCATGTTCTTATGGCTGTACATATGAGATGCATTCCCTCAGCTAGCCACCAGGGGACAGTGTTACCTACTACTCTTTTAACTAAACTGATCCTATCAGGAGAATTCAATTGAACTGTCTCTCTTAAGGCCAATTCACAAAGGCCCAACAACGGCCATCAAACACAACCAACCAACAGTTGTTGGGTTCTGTTGGGTTTGTGTGCTATGCTTGTTGATGTTTGTTGGTGTTTGTTAGAATCAGTTTTTTCCTGATGTAACTTGCTCAATCAGCGTTTGTTGGGGTAAGTTTGACAAGTGTGCTATGATTTTCCAACAAACTCAAACAAACAATGGGGTAGCACGTCCCACGTTTCCATAACAAATGGGCAAAGAGACTGTTATTTTCCCAAACATTCTAAGCCCCACAACCAACAAGAGAATGTTTGGAATGTTGTTTGGTGGTGTTTGTTGGTCGTTGTCGGGGCAGTGTGTACTTAACAAGCAACATTTCCATGAGAATATGTTGGAAGATCTCCCTTTGATCCCACTGCAGAGTTCATTCAGGTTGAGATACTACCTGGTTGCTGTGTCCAGCCAACATTACTATTTACCTCCACCCCAGCGGGATGAGAGGTAATGTTTTTGGTGGCGTTTGTTTGTTTATTTGTTTTATTTGTTTGTTCGTTTGTCTGTTAGCAGGATTACGCAACAACTACTGGACCGATTTTCATCAAACTTGGTGGAGGGGTGTAGCATAGTCCAACTTAGAACCCATTCAATTTTGGAGCATATCCAAGTCACAGGGCGGGTTCACGAGCCACTCAAACACAGCCAGGCCGGCCATTCACCTCCATTAATTTTTTGGACTACGATTATGCAAAACTACCAAACCGATTTTCATGAAACTTGGTGGAGGGGTGTAGCATGGGCCACCTTAGAACTCATTAAATTTTGGAGCGGATCCAAATCACGGGCCGGGCCCATGAATGAAAACAAAACTTAGAACGAAGCCAGCTCCCTGTGTGGGGGTGCTAGAGACACAGGGTTTGGACTGGGGTGTAACGATTTCTGTAATATCAAACACATGTCAAATGTCCTGCTCGCAAATGTCAAAAATCTCTCTGAGCACCATTTCGAGTTATTTTGTGTTTACATAATTACGAATTTGATATGAATGATTATGTATTACTTATTTACATTACTTATCTTATTCTGATGCTACTGCAAAGGCTGAGGAGCCAGAACATAAGAATTTTACTCCCTTATAATGTTATAATGGATATAACAAATAAAGGAATCTTGAATCTCTGTTAATCTCACCGTAAAGCCTGGTCCACAGATTGACCATTAAAACTGAAGAAGCTTAGATATTCCTCCGCTACCATACGACTGAAGTCATTGCTGGAGAGAAAAAGAGACAGACAGAGGGAGAACAAAATGTCAGCTCAAACACGTGCATCCTTTCAGACTGTCAGTGCATGTGAAGCCAGCCAGCATGTGAGGCCAAAAAAACTGTGATTCCCAGGGTGCATCTGTCAGAAAGCAGGGAGCCCTTTAATCTCACACTCTTTCACATCAGTGCCAACCATCAACTGGCAGACTGATCCAAGGGCATTGCAGTGTAGGAACGCAGAGAAACAGAACTATGACAGAAATTAGGCCCCATGTAGACATTGGTACAGGAAAATACACAGCGTGCGCCGAGTCCACACAAGGCTTGTATTCATTAGAGAGATCAGATTAAAATGGCTCATGAATAGCAGCCTGTCTGTGGTAATAACACCAGTTCGCTCACTTCTTGCTGAGGTGGCGAGCGACGTCGGACTTCCTGAAGCCGTCCAGGTTGAAGAGACGCTTGGCCAGCCGTTTGGCGGCCGGCAGGTCGGCGCGGTTACCGTTGGTGAGGGTGTCGCTGCTCCCTAAGCCCCGCCTCTCGCTGAGGTCCTGGTCCAGCTCCGAGTCCGTGGCCAGACGGCACTTCTCCCTGGACAGGGAGGGAGGGAGAGAGGGAGGGAGGAAGGGAGAGAGGGAGGGAGGGAGGGAGGTAGGTAGGGAGGGAGGTAGGGAGGGAGGGAGAGAGGGACGGAGAGAGGTAGGGAGGTAGGGAGAGAGGGAGGGAGAGAGGGAGGGAGGTAGGGAGAGAGGGAGGGAGGGAGAGAGGGAGGGAGGGGTGGAATAAGGAGTGGGGACATTGTACAGTCAATGCAAACCCTTGAAAAAATACATTATTTGTAGGTATTGATTCTGCCGTCAATAATTGTGTTCCATGGAAATAAATCCTGTTTTTGGGTCCAGCGTGTGGTGATTAGGTTCAGAGAATTCAGTCAGAGAATAGAGGATGATGCTTCTATACATGCTGAGGCCATTCTCAGCTAAAGTGGCCGATACACGATTGGGTGGTGTCTGTATTTACAATATGACTTTATCCAAAGAAAACATGAATCACAAATAGCATACGTGTGTGTGTATGTATGTGTGTGTGTGTGTGTGTGCGTGTGTGTGTGTGTACTGTATGTGTGTGTGTACTGTATGTATGTATGTATGTATGTATGTATGTATGTATGTATGTATGTATGTATGTATGTATGTATGTATGTGTGTGTGTATGTATGTATGTATGTATGTATGTATGTATGTATGTATGTATGTATGTATGTATGTATGTATGTATGTATGTATGTATGTATGTATGTATGTATGTATGCAGACTGCAGGCAAACATTTCATCTGCAGGGCTTAAACAGCTCATAAAGAGATGGAGCTGAGGCCAACACCACACAGCGTTCAACCCTTATCAATGACTCATGCAAACCTCGACAAAACAAACAGAGCCTCCATTAGCCAACCGGCTAACCGCATGTACGTACTGTAACTAAGCAACAAGCAGAGCGGGTTTCAGTGTGTGGGAGAGGTGAGAGAGATTCCTCACAACCACACGGAAGATCCACCATGTCTACCGGAGAGGAGAGGCGAGGCGGAGGTCGGGGGTCAGGGGTCAGGGACGGGAACTCACCTTCGCTGGGGGCGGCGAGCGGGCAGGTACCTCTCCTCTACGGCGGCGCCGCGACAACAGAAGACGGAGCCGGCCTTGCCCGCCGCGCCCGCCCTCCCTCCGCCGCCAGAGTACCTCAGGCTGGCCGGCCGACCGGCCACGCCCGCCCTGGAGCCGCGGCCCGAACGCATCGCCCCAAACCTGCCCTGCGCCTGTGTGTCCGACGGTCCCACTGTGGTTCCTCAGTGGGCCTAGTGTAGTTCCTCAGTGTCCACAGCAGTGAGGCACATCACCTGGATTCTACCCCCATAAGTCTTGAGATGTTACTCCCTTAGGTCCGGCGCAACGTGAGGCAAAAAGGCACACGCCCGCCCCACACAAAAAAGACCTATTTTCTTTCCTCCTTCTCTCTTCTATTTCACTCTATCTTCCCAAAGGTTTCTCGGCCGATCGAGCGGTTTTGTCCAGCAGCAGCTCCCCTCCCTCTTTCTGTCGGGCCGTCTCTCCCTCCCCTCACTCCTCCCTCTCTCGCTGTGTAAACTTCACCGACGTCCCCCGCCGACCTTGGACTGGAAGCATGGCATGGAACTTGGCAGCCTTTTGCTACCCCCCCCCCACCCCCCCCCCCCCCTCTGCCTGAACCCCTCCCTCCCTCACCCCCCCCCCTCTCTAGCTCCAATTACTCATACTCAGTGGGTCCTTTGGGTGTTGTGTGTACGCGCTGTCTATCTACCTTGTTGGCCAATTGAGATATTTGCACACATCCTGTAGGAAAACAAACAGACCAGCTCCCAGGGAACACTCCAACTCTAGGTGTGCTGTTTTGCGTTCTCTCCTAACAATGACTGTTCGGGGAGGGGAACGGAGTGTAGCTTTGTAAACGCCGGTCTGCCATTGTGGCGCCTGTTTACGGAGCGCGACTCCATCAGAGGCCAAGACTGCGGCCACAACAACGCGCATGTTTTGGTTCTCTGACTGAGGAACTAGTCCAAAGTTGCTGAGAGGCAATGAGGACATTTCTGGTGTCCGACTTTCAGGTTTAACAGTCTATCACCACATAATTGCCCCCCCACCCCCCTCTCTCGCAGTCCAATGGGCTGCTCTACACAATAGGCCTCTGTCTAACGGCACGGACCATCTCAAAAGGGTATGTGAGGAAAGGGGGGGGGGCGCCGGGGGCGAAATTCCTACTTTTATCAAAGTATGGACAAGCCCTCTGAAATATCTGCTCTGTTGTCTTGTCCCTGGATTCCTGTCGGCCGGGCCGGCGGGGATCATAACACTGCGATAATAATCCCGGCACAATGCGAACACGAACCCCGACGAGTACAGAATGAATCGGCCCATTTCAGCCCGCTGAGCGCTAAAGGCGAGCCGAGTGTTTTTCGGTCAATGACCGGGAGCCCGTCTGGACTGGAGAGTGGATTGTGTTTCCTCTTTCTGTGTCAGTGCGCTTGCAGGCCGTTCTCTGGACGAACACAGTCCTGACCGTTGTCCCTCTTTTGGCGGTGGCACAGCGCGCTGGAGACACGGTGATGTCATCATGATACTTTTGACAGAAGCACGCGATATTGTCATCGACTGCACAGACCCCCCCCCCCTCTCCACCCCCCCGCCATGTACACACACACGCGTGCAAACACATATGCACACACACACACTGATCGTAGCCTTATCTGTCTGGCTCTGATAGTGAGCCAATGTCAGATTCCAGGAAAATTGTCTTTTCTGTGACGGCCGACCCACACGCCAAATCACATTTCCTACTAAGGATACCGCTACTAGAAAAAGAAAGCAACCCTCTCCATGCTGGGTGATTTATTCAGACAACGTTTCGGCCGAGCGGTCTGTGTCCAAGTCTTGGGGTGTCTTTCAAGACTTTGACAAAGGCCGCTAGGCCGAAACGTTGTCTGAATAAATCCCCAGGCACCGAGAGCTTGAGTGTGTGGGTTACCGGCGCCTCTCCGAGACTACGGTGTGCGTTTTCTCCTGTTTCCTGTACAGGGATACCAGTGCTGTCAATGTTCATGTCACTGAATGAATGTATAAACAGGAAGCCATCATCACAGTGATCTCCATCACAGGGCCGGGTCGGCCGTATGCATCAATAAGCACCTGACTAGCCGAGGGAGCTCGACTGGGAAGCGCAGCGTGGCGCTCTATCGCCATCTAGAGGCGGGTACCACAAAGTGACAGTGCATCACGGTGCCACTGCAGTGCTGACACACATAATTAGCAGCTCTCTCCATCACCTGCGAGCTCATGAAGGTTTCTACACCAGACAGGACGGCTGAAACATCTGCTATCACCAGACACAGACTAGTTATCGCTTGATTATTAAAGAACACAAAAATGTGTGAATGTCAATAAATGCATGTGTAACATGACACATATACAGTGATCATGTAACATCTGGAATATGTAGGGGTGGGATGTCTGCCCACCTCCCTTGTTCTCTGTAAAGCGCATTGTGTTGCCTCTGGGTATGAAATGCGCTATATAAATAAAGCTTTGATTGATTGATTGATTGAACATACAAGATGTGTACACCGCAAAATACACTCAGGAATCCCTCAATATGGGTCTGGTCTCCAGGGCAGGATGTGTACCTGAGATATATTTGGGCAGCTACAGTACAGTAATGGTGAAGGTGAGGGCTGTAACACTGCAGCAACCAGCTAGCTCAGCAGCAATCACTCGCTCTAATCATGCACACACACACGTGCGCGCGACACACACACACACACACACACACACACACACACACACACACACACACACACACACACACGCACACGCACACACCTACACACACACACACACACACACACGCACACACCTACACCCACAGTACAGTATGCCCACCCTCCCACTCACACACACACACACACACACACACACACACACACACACACACACACACTCACCCACACACACCTACACTCGCCCACACCCACACCCACACCCACACCCACACACACACACACACACACACACAAACAGCATGCCTCCGAGTCTCCCTAACGACCTTCGCTAACTACTGTGCTCCAGAATAGCTCTGCAGTGCTGGCCTGTCACCACAGACAGGAGGGAGAGAGCGTTTTCCTGAAGGCTGACATTGGCTCACTATCACAGCCAGACAGATAACGCTACCATCAACGCGCTGCAGTTGAGGATCACATTTTGCTCCAATACGTAAACAATCTACCGTATTCTTTCTTTCACAGTCATTTCATATTTATTTTTTGCTCTAATAGCCTAGCTACCCTACTGGCGTGATGTTAGGTTTGGCTCTTCTAGAGCCACCTGTCTGTTAGTGTGAGCTCATGTCGTGGGGCGTCAGTAGCTCGGGAGCTAAAGTAGCCGTCTGGGAATCAGAAGGTTCCCGGTTCGATTCCAGCTCCTCTCGGCGGTGTTGAAGTGTTCTTGGGCGAGACACTGAATCCCCAAATTGCTCCCAATGAGCAGGTTAGCACCTTGCATGGCAGCTGCCGCCATCGGTGTGTGAATGTGTGTGTGAATGGGTCAATGTAAAGCGCTTTGGATAAAAGCTCTATATACAGGAAGTGCACTCCGTTTACAATTTACCTCCTGTACATGAGCGGCCATCTTGTCTTTGGTTCAGGGAACTTTAATAACCAGCGCCACCACTGACCTGGGGAAGGAGAAGGAGGGATTACTGTGCCAGCTGTTCCCCAGGCGGGCTCCTCCCCCTCCCCGAGGGGGCGTGTCGTCCGAGCCGCTGCTCAGCCTCTCGCTGGACGGGGCGCGGGTGGCGTCCGAGTCCCCCGTCACGGTGAGGATGGAGTCGGACAGGCTGGGCCTCTCGCCGCGGGCCAGGGGCGCGAAGCTCAGCTGGACGATCTGCCTGGCGCTCTGGCAAATCCGACCCTGGATCTCCGGGGTCAGAGTGGGGAGGTCAAAGGTCAGGACGGTCTGGGTGCTGGAGGTCAGCAGCTCCTCGCAGTCCAGGCTGCTGTAGGACGTCCCCTTGGCGCGGTGGGACTCCATGATGCTTTCAAAATGGCGGCTGAAGGAGTCCTCGGTTGTGCGGCGCGGCCCCGTCACCAGGATGGGGGATTTGAGCGCGGGGTGGGCGTCATACAAATTGTCCAATGGCCTGAAGAGACAGAGAGGGAGTGAGAGTTACTAGAAGTACCAACATAGTTTTATGTGTCTGTCATGTTTCCATATTTCTCATAACAGGTCATTTGAAGTGAGTAGAGCTGTTATTCTAAATTAGCCAAAGGGCTATCACCTACAGTAGGTGCAACTGAACTCAAAAGATGTCTTTTGAGTGTGTTAAGCTGCACA
The DNA here is from genome assembly GCF_949987555.1 of Borostomias antarcticus. Classification (NCBI taxonomy): domain Eukaryota; kingdom Metazoa; phylum Chordata; class Actinopteri; order Stomiiformes; family Stomiidae; genus Borostomias; species Borostomias antarcticus. The sequence goes on from NC_140262.1 coordinate 4,651,406, forward strand.
CAGCAGCTGTGTTCGCCTAAAAAACACCGAACCGGTTTGCCGTCGGTTGATAAAAAATAGGTTACTGTGCCACGATAGTGGAGCATAGGAAGATCCTCTTTCTCCTCCTTCCTCCTTTCATTCTCGTCACTTTGGGAATTCTTCTGACTGAACACGACTATGAGCCAGGCTACAGCGCCCTGCATGGTCAACGGGTCGGTAAACGGCCTGTCGAGTGTTTAGGCGCGGGCGCGGGGTGCGACCCGCCCCTCTCACCTCGTCAGTAGCCGGCTGAACACCTCCTCCTCCTCCTCCTCCTCCATCCCGGCGTGCCTCCTCTTCAGGCTGTCCCCTTGCATCCTCACACTGGCCCAGCTCACCACCTCCTCCTCCTCCTCCTCCTCCTCCTCGCCCCCGCCCCCCGTCCCCTCGTAGGTTAGCCCGCCCAGGGGGCTGCTCCCGGCGCCCGACGTGCCCATCACGCTGCGGTTGCTCCCGAAGGCGGAGTCGGCGTCCTCCTGCTCGGCCAGCAGCACGGCGTCGATGTCGGTCTCCCGGTAGCAGCGCAGCGGAACGGCGTCCAGGTCGGTCTCCGAGTACCGGAGGGTCCGGCGGATGATGCCCGTCTTGGGCGACGTCCCTGGGGCCGCCGGGGGCGGGGTCACCAGCTCCACCTCCACGTGCTGCACCTCGTGATTGGCCGAGACGAGCGGTAGGGAGGAGGGAGGGGTGGGGGTGGGGGACTCACTGGAGGTGCCACTAGGGGGAGCTGTGGAGGCCTCCAGGGTATCTGCATTGGAGGAGGAAGAGGAGGAAGAGGAGGAGGAGTCGATATGAATACACAGCAATGCTTTAGATTCACACGCGTTATATAGAGCGAGTGATCATAATCACTCGCACTCAAAACAGTCGATACCGTGAATGTAATTTAGCTGCGTGTGCAGATCACATCTTCAGAAGGCCAGATTGATACAGTATATCAGCTCATGCGTTGTTGAAATATCTGGACTATGTGTGTGTGTGTCTATCCGTGTTAGAGTTACAGCGTGAGTGAGTTATAGTGTGCTGTAAACGGTGAGTGAGTACGCGTGGCGTCGGCCGCTCGGCTCGCACTTTTCTCTCCTCTGCCGGCGCTGTCGTCAGCGGGGGCCCCGAACAGGAACTCCCACTTGGCGCGGGCGATCCTCTGGGAGTGCAGCGAGGGCCCCGGTACTGCCGAGCCACTGTCTGTCTGCTCTCACACACACACACACACACACACACGCACACGCAACAGAGGGTGAACACGCACAGGATGCACTTAGACATGTGGTATACCCAAGCTAGAGTGCCTAGTCGTTTTGGGTGGGTGTACTGTAGGTGTGTGTGTGTGTGTGTGTGTGTGTGTGTGTGTGTGTGTGTGTTTGCTTCAATATAAATATCTTCGCCACAATGAATATCTTGTGGTCTCGCATTGTGATTTAGTCCCTGATCGCTCCTTCCTGCCCCTGTGGAATGAGTTACCTCCCCCCCACCCCCCCATGTCAAAATGGCGCCCACCCTTGAAACATGTCAATCTTGCCTTAAGCCCCATTTCCTTTTCCTATGTATTTGTGTCTCGTATTGTTAGAAATCACTAGCTGTGTTCTATGTGTTTTAGTGTTGTGTTATTACTTGTATTTCACTGTTTTTTTGCACAGCACTTTGGTAACGTTGCGTTTGTGATATGTGCTGTATAAATAAACTGGATTGAGTTGCTCTTCTGGAACTTTCCGCCCCGCCTCCCGCCGTCCTGGGCTCACCTGTATTCCTGAGGTGGCGGCCGCCGTCTCGTTGCTCTGGTGGCTGGACGGGCTGGACTCCGGGGACATGCAGTCCCCGTCCCCCAGGCTCCCTGTCACCCCGCTGGAGCTGCGTGACGAGGAGCCGGCGGCGCCGTGCCGGTCCCCCTCCGCAGGCTCCTCCTCCCCCCTCCTCGCCGGCCGCCCGACGCCGTGTCCGTCCCCGTCTCCGCCCTCGTCCTCCTCCGGGGAGTCCAGCGCCACGGGGCCCAGGAGGAGGACCGCCCTCCGCCTCTGCTCGGCCCGTTTCTGGAGGGCCGTGGGGCTCAGGGCGCGGTGCCCCCGCCCGGGGGCGGGGCTGGGGGTGGGGCCGGCGCCGCTCTCCCCCTCCGGGTGACCCCACCGCTGCCTGGAGGTCCAGCTGACCGGAGCTTCCTCCACACTCTGGCCGATGAAGAGCCTGCGGGCCAGCTCCGAACACTCGCCCCGGTCGTAGCAGCCGAGGGCGCCCTCGCCGTCCGCCGCGGGCGACCAGCCGTCTCCGGTGTACTGCGGGGGCTGGCGCCGGTGGAGGGTGGGGCTGTCCACGACCCGGAGCTCCGCCCTCAACAGCCGGGGGTCCCTCATGGGAGAGCTGACCTCAGCGGGCGGGTGGGACGGGCGGAGCAGGCGTGACGGAAGGGCGGGAGAGCCTATCCCTGACGAGTTCTGACGCTGGGCCCGCCCCTCCCGTCGCTCCGTCCCGTGATTGGTCGGCGAATTCATGTTGTGTGACAGTGAGGAGGAGTTGTGTGAGAGTGAGGAGGCGGGCTGGTGAGGGTCAGTATTGTCGGGCGCTGGCGTGTGTTGACCGTTTAGAGGGATGTTCATCTTCACCGTCTGCTGCTGTTGTCTTTGTGCGCTTGAGGAGCCATTTTGGGCGTCACCTGATATATTTCCAGAGTAAGAGCTCTCTAATTCGCTTAAAGCATTGTGCAACGAGGATGTCCTTATCTCTGTTAAAATGGAGGACACTTTCGTAGCCTCCTCCGCTAGCCTACGGGCTACCTCGGGGCTATTAGCAGGGGAGGAGGGTTTACTGCCACTTAGCTGGTTCATCCCTTCCATCAGAGTATTGCCGAGTTGCAGGATCGCCCCTTGAGGCGAAGGGCCGCTATTGCAGGGCTTGTGCACATGTCTCTGAGTGGCTGGACTCCCTCCCACTCCTCTCTCCTGACAGAGGCCGTGGAGAGGGCTCTGGGGCCCAACCCAGGACCCGGGCCTCGAGTTAGGAGACACGCCCAAAGCGGACCCCCTGGTGTGGGAGGAGAGCCGGTCCGAGGCCGGGCTCCTGGGCAAGCCGCAGTTGGCCCTGTTGCGGTCCGAGTCCGCATGGTTATTTGAGAACGCGCAGGCGGCGTTCTTGCGCTGGACAGGCGAGCCGCCCCACGACTGACAGCGAGGCTGCTGACCGCAACACGACCGGAGCCCGTGGGCGAGCTTGCTCCGAAGCAGGGGGGAGCCGAACTCCTCCAGGGCCCTCTGGGTGGCCGCGCGGCCGACGGGGTCCAGGGTGGGGTGTCGGAGGCCGGGGGAGCCCGTCGGCTGGGGGCCCCCCGCCCGACGGAAGGTCTGCTTTGGGCTGGAGCTGCAGGAGGAGTCGGGGCTCCCGAACCACACGGGGTCACTGAACCTCTTGCGGAGGTGGGAGGGGGTGGAGCTCTCCTCCCTGGACCCTCTCAGGCATATCGTGCTCCTGGGGCTCACCGCCGTCTTCACGTTGGCCTTCTCGATGTAGCTGAAGGTGACCACGGAGCGCTTCCCGTCCGGCGCCGAGGAGTCGTCGCCGCCGCGCCTCGGGCCGTCGGGCGGCGCGCGAGGGGCGGCGGCCTTCCCGGCGGACGGCGGCGAACGGGCGGCGCGGCACGTCGCGATCTGACGCTTGCCGACACCGGGGGAACTAGCGTCGCCGCCTTGTCGGAGCCGAAAGGTCACGGCGTGTCCGGAGGGGGACTGGCAGCGCGTTGGCGTCATCTTAGCGGGGGTCTGGCAGGGCGTTCGCGAGGCGAGCTGGGACAGGAGCTCGCCGGGTCCCTCGCGCGCCGTCGCCAGGGCTGACTCACTCCTGGCCCCCACCCCTGAGCCCGCCTTCCCATCATGCTCTGGGGCCGACCTCACCTCCACGTACAGATGAAGGACTTTTCCAGACATGACCTCACCTCAGCGCATCACTGAGAGAGAGAGAGAGAGAGAGAGAGAGAGAGAGAGAGAGAGAGAGAGGGGAGAGAAGGGAGGGGAGTGGAGAGAGAGACGTGTCCTCTTTCTCTTTCCTTGTTCTGTTTGTTGTTTGACCTCTGCTGGTGGTGAGGTCAGTGTGTTTCTAGGTGATCGGTCTAGCCAATCAGGCTGCAGGAGTGTTTCTAGGTGATCGGTCTAGCCAATCAGGCTGCAGGAGTGTTTCTTGCTGATCGGCCTAGCCAATCAGGCTGCAGGAGTGTTTCTTGCTGATCGGCCTAGCCAATCAGGCTGCAGGAGTGTTTCTAGGTGATGGTCCTAGCCAATCAGGCTGCAGAAGTGTTTCTAGGTGATCGGTCTAGCCAATCAGGCTGCAGGAGTGTTTCTTGCTGATCGGCCTAGCCAATCAGGCTGCAGGAGTGTTTATAGGTGATCAGCCTAGCCAATCAGGCTGCAGGTGTGTTTCTAGGTGATGGTCCTGGCCGGTCAAGCTGCAGGAATGTGGTCACTGGCCGGCTGTGTGAGCCAGGGACAAACAGGCCCGTGGGTCGCCGCCCTGCCCAGCGCCTGGGTCACCATGCCTGTGAGACAGAAGGAGGACAAGGTTTCAGAGCTACTTCTTAAAGACAGTCCTGTTGAAGGCATGGCTAACTTTGGCACGGTTGGAAAACATATATAAACTAGCCATAGTCTATCTTTGATCTATGCAACATGATCGAACTACTTCAATAAGAGTCATCTCATCTATGTTGTGAATATAACGATTATAACTAATGATATTTGTACCCAGAATGCACCTAGCCCCAATAATAACCCATGAGCATCCCAACATTTAGAACAAGCACTAACACAGCTTCTTCTTCTTCGTCATGTGGGTTAGGTGTTATGTCCTCCCCCCCCCCAGGCTCGGGGCAGAGGGGCTATCCTTTTACCACCCCGAGCTGGCTGAGGGGTCATATATATCTGGGCACACCTCCAGGAGCCACGTCACCGTTTAACTAACACAGCTACAAAACATGAACTGTGCTTGACCACGGTAAAGGTGAATAGTGCTGAGCAGTCCAGATGTGGGCTCTGGTACAGGTGTGAGAACGAACGAACGCACGCACACGCTAACGTACAGGGGTCAATACAATACCCCCCCCCACACACACACTTCATCAGGTGGGGTCAATATGTTGACACTTATACTTTCAACACTCTTCCATCTGTCAAATATCAAATATTGTCTCTCAATTAAGTCAAAATGTTTGACTCCAAATGTACTCCCCTGAAATATCCTTTTTAAGTTTTGTTATTCTGTTTTGGGTTCTGCCAAAACATACCTCTGTCAACTAAATACTTGACATTTAGATACTATTTGCATTTCAATGAATACATCAGAATTCTGTAGCAAAATTGTTTTTCTCTTACAGCCCACAACCAGCCTCCTGGATAGTGAAACTAGACATCTGACTGGGCATCTGTCAACTGAAAACGATTTTCACGCCAAAAACACCACATACGGCATGACTTCTCAAGCTGAGACGCGAGGAGGATGAGCTTGAGATGGAGCCAAGACGAGAGACAGATTGGAGTTAGCGAGACAGAGAGTTAGCGTTGGCCTTCTGGTAGCAGCGGGAGAGAGTGTGTGTGGCTCAAAAAGGAGTAGACAGAACAAAGGAAGAGTGTGTAAGATCACACAGCAGGCACATCCCTCAGATCCACCCCCGATCCGGGACTCAAACCGGCCACGCCCCCTTCTCCTCCTCCTACCCTACAACTCACTCAGTTTCACACCGAAGCTCAAAGGAGCTTCTGAAAACTAACAGGTGATTGAAACATTCAAACAAGGTGAACTATTGTTAGGGGCCCCGCGGGGGCCTCATTGTCTAAGTGGTGTCGAGAGGAAGATCGTCTCCTCAGTCGAGCGGCGTCCTGTACCTGTGACTACGCCTGTCCTGTCAGAGATGATTTCAGAAAGGTACCGTCTGATTAGTGAGACTGTCATGTTTGTGGCCTCCCAGAGATGCACACGCTGAGGGCCGACACCGGGCCAGTATTGACTCTGGAAAGAGCTGATGAGGCCGAACTCCATTCATGCCCCGTTATCCATCACTACATCAACTAGGACAGGCGCGGGAAAGAGAGGGAGGGAGAGAGAGAGAGAGAGAGAAAGAGAGAGAGGGGGGGGGAGAGAGGGGGAGAGACAGCAGGGAATAAAGAGAGAAAGATGGTGAACGAGAGGATGAGTAATATTTGTGTGAGGATAAGGAGAGAGAGAGAGAGAGAGAGAGAGAGAGAGAGAGAGAGAGAGAGGGAGAGAGAGAGAAAAGCTAGCAGACTGATCAGAGTGGAGATTTACTGCCGTAGGGAGCCGTAACGGGATTACTAGCTGCTTACGTAAACAACTCAGACACTGTGCAATCGTCGGACAGGCTCATTTAGCTCCTGCTCCTGCTCCTCCTCCTCCTCCTCCTGCTTCTCCTCCTCCTCCTCCTCCTCCTCCTCATGCTGCAGTGCCTCCCTTGAATCCCCACCGGCGCCTTGAGAGTGTCGGCCAAGCTGGCACTCGTACTGGCGCGATATCGCCGCTCGCCGGTAAACGCGCCCAACCGCCGACGCCAGGGAAAAGTCACAATGGAAGCAGATCATTAGCGATCGCCACCTGCCACGCTCCAGCTCTGAGAACCGCGGCGGGGTGTTCACAAGACTTCTCAACGCCTGCTTAACAGAACCAAGGAACAGTCTGGCTAGAGACGCCCTAGCCTAAAGGAAGTGGAGAACTCTAGTGGAAGACATAACAGCCGATTGAGTGTCCTTGTGCTGTTATGGATTCGCCCTACCGTTTCAGCTCTCCGTGACGACGAGGCCTCTCCAGAGCATCCCATAATAAAAGCCCTGTGATGGCCGGACAGTGACACCAGGTGAATCTGACACCTCCTCCAGCCAATCAGCTCCCCTCGGGGGAGTGTGCTCATGACTCAAATCATACAGGCAATTAAGCCCTAGTGGGTGCGCTGCACTAATATTAGCCCCCGGGATACGACGGCGGGCGCGCTAATATTAGCCACCGGCTTGGATTCTGGCTGTCTTAAGCAGCTATGATTTCAGCCGCATGAAAGGTTCTGCATGTGCTCGTATGGCTGACAGCCAGAGAAGGAAAAAAAAGTACCGTAGCAGCTTTCAAAGAGGGCTGAGCCCTTTCATCCCTGGAAAAGGTAGCAGCCTCTCTTGGCTCAATACCCTTTGATTCAATAATCATGGATTCATACGCAGACTGAATAACGTTATGGTTCACAGTCCTTAGTACACTCAGGCACTTTCTGAGAGGTAGGCACGGCTTGCTGGAGCAGGACACCGCTGTCACTATACTCTGCCGGCACAATGAACTGGCGATTACCGTGCTGAGTCATATCTGAGGACCTCCCTAACATGTCAGGGTTAACAGGAGAGGCGTTCATAAACAATATGACTTTGTTGGAGACGTGTACAAGGCTACCTCTCTCCCACTCAACTGTCTTCAAAGACTCCGCCAGACAAAGACACGGTTCCTCTGACTCATACAGCCTTTTGTGTGTGTGTGTGTGTGTGTGTGTGTGTGTAAAAGAGAGAGGAGAAAGGGAGGGAGAGAGAGAGAGAGAGAGAGAGGGAGGGAGGAGTAGCCTATTCCATCAGCACTCTCATCTTAAACTATGAAGAGTTGTCCATGTTGACCTTGTCGTGGATATACATCCACTCCTCGCCTGGTTTGTGACTTTGTCCAGGGAGAATGACGCAGCAAAAGCCTCCTAGAACAGCAGTATGATGACTAAACAAATCACCAAGACGACACGCGACTGGTCACTGAGTGTCGACTTCTACTGGTCAATCTTATTTCTAACATCATTTTCTCAGACTCCTTTGGTGACAGCCCTGCCTCGTTCAGTTTCTAACTAGAGAAGGTTGTGTCCACCTACAGATTCAGAGAGGAAGCACCTCTATGGACTGAAATAGAGCGTTAGGAATATAGGAAATGAGAGTTCATGCTTCTATTTAAATATTGTGTGTGTGTGTGTGTGTGTGTGTGTGGGTGGGTGGGGGGGGGGGGGTGATGTGCTCCCTCTATTTGAGGTGAAAACACAAACCACCAGCATCCACTTCACACACACCTTCAATGTGTTCCGTTGTGGCACCTAGAGCCACTTCACACGTGATTAAAAAAAACAGCCCAGTCCTTGGAGCTTTGCTGGGACCAGGCCAAACCAGGATGAGAGAGAGAGAGAGAGAGAGAGAGAGAGAGAGAGAGAGAGAGGAGAGAGAGAGAGAGAGAGAGAGAGAGAGACTCCAGAGAGAGTCCCCAGTGTTTCTCAAGCATAAAAGCGGGAGACACAGTGTAGAGGTTGACGTCAAGTCGAGACAAGTTTCTTCCCAGGAAGTGACCTGTTTAACTCTGCTGGCTCTCGACCCTGCTAAGTGGACGTGGTTTACAGAGACGACACAAGCTACCGGCTCTGATAAAGCCTCGGAAACTACAGGCATCTGGACATTTATCTTCCCACTGAGTCAATGAAAAACACAAATAGACAATGACAGATAAGCAGAATACACGGTCAGCTACCCCAACTCAGACAGAGAAACAGAGAGAGAGTATAGATAACTGCTCTCATGATAAGTTTCTCAGTATTGGAGCAGTGGCAAGGAAACGGTAAAACACAGCCGAGGCACTAACAGATAACAACCCTGATAAAATACTCATCCGATATGACACAAGTGGTTCATTCTTCGCTGTACTACTTCGTAGTCATCACGTCTCCTGAGAGGGCATGTCAAACAGGTTGTGGGATGGCCTAGATAGGACTGGTGGTCACAGAGAATTCAGGAAAACAAGTGTGGCGGTGCATGTGTTGACATGTCCTCATGTACTGACTAATACACAAACATGTAAATCCACATGCACACACACTCACACGTGCTCACTTAGCTGACACTAGCACACACACACACACACAGGCGCATACACACACACAAACACACACACACAGGCGCATACACACACACACACACACAAACACAGGCGCACACACAGGCGCATACACACACAGGTACACACACACACACACACACACAGGCACACACACACTCGCGCACACACACACACACAGGCGCATACACACACACACACACACAAACAGGCGCATACACACACACACACTCGCGCACACACACACACACAGGCACACACAAGCGCCGAACATGCAGTCTTTCCTGTTCACAGACCTAATAGGATTTCCAGATCCCTTAGTCGTAAACATGACATGCACATCTTTATCCTGCAAGCTTCCCGTTACCTCAGCAGGGATGCTTCTCCTGGTCAAGCGCTCACAAGCCCCCAGCCGCAGCAAAGACAGAGGCAGCCGAGACAGCTACACACAGAGCCTCTGCTCCTCTCCTCTCCATCTCCCACTCACTCACCTCTCCTCTGCCGCCGGCCGCCTCCTGCACTCTGCATTCACGCCTCCCACATGACCGGAGCCCCCCCCCTCTGTCTGTCTTCCTTCTCGCTTCTCTTCTGCGCCCTGCAGCAGGACTGTGGACCCGACCGACTGCCACAGGCTGCCTGCCTGCCCAGCCTCCCCCTGCCAAGCCACGCCCCCCTGGCTGCATCACCAACCAATCAGCACGGCCACACCGCCCGGACCTCCCACTCTCTCTCTCCCTCTCACAGTGGGTAGCTGCTGTGCCGTGGTCTGGAGAGCAGGTAGTGTGCAGTAGTGGTAGTAATTGTAGTAGTAATAGTAGTAGTAGTAGTAATTGTAGTAGTAGTATTAATAGTAGTAGTAGTAGTAGTAGTAGTAGTAATAATAGTAGTAGTAGTAGTAGTGGTAGTGGTAGTAGTAGTTGTGGTAGTAGTAGTAGTAGTAGTGGTAGTAGTAGTAATAGTAGTAGTAGTAGTAGTAGTGGTAGTAGTAGTAGTAGTAGTAGTAGTAGTAGTAATAGTAGTAGTAGTAGTGGTAGTAGTATTAGTAGTAGTAGCAGTAATAGTAGTAGTAGTAATAGTAGTAGTATTAGTAATAGTATTAATAGTATTTGTAGTAGTAATAGTAGTAGTAGTAGTAGTAGTAGTAGTAGTAGTAGTAGTAATAGTAGTAGTAATAATAGTAGTAGTAGTAGTAGTAGTAATAGTAGTAGTAATAATAGTAGTAGTAGTAGTAGTAGTAGTAGTATTAGTAGTAGTAGGTGGTTTGAAGCCTGGTTCGGAGGCAGGAAGAGCACTAGAGCAGAGGTTGGGAGTTGTAGAGTATGTTCTCCGCTGAAGGACAGAGTTCAAGGGGGAGACGCGGCTGTAGGACAGAGTTCAAGGGAGAGACGCGGCTGTAGGAGAGAGTTCGAGGGAGAGACGCGGCTGTAGGAGAGAGTTCGAGGGGGAGACGAGGCTGTAGGAGAGAGTTCGAGGGGGAGACGCAGCTGTAGGAGAGAGTTCGAGGGAGAGACGCGGCTGTAGGAGAGAGTTCGAGGGAGAGACGCGGCTGTAGGAGAGAGTTCAAGGGGGAGTCGGCAGGCGTGAGAAGAACTGGAGAAGAACCAGCCAGACACTGACCAGCAGGGCTTCTGTGGAATAGACTCTGACTGGGGAACGCATGAACTTGAATCCCCCTCCTCCCCCAACACACACACACTTACACACACACACACACACACACACACACACACACACACACACACACACACACATAGACAGTACACCTCTTTTAGCCTGTGATGTACCTACTTGTAGTGTACCATACTTTGTAGTGAATGTACTATGCAGACTGTCAAATGTTGGTGAAAGGGCTTTCCCAGGGTTACCGATTATAAGCAAGAGAGGGTACTGTAGGCTAAAGACTGGTCTCTACTGGCCGGCCTTGTATCCTGGATAAGGCAACTGATTCGGAAATGCGTTGGATGAGCCCCACTATGGCAGAGCCACAAGAATAAAGGCGTTTTAACTTTCACTCTTTAAAAGGATGTGTTATTTTTTACACACTAATGTGTCTATATTAGGACTTCACATTTGTGTTTATATATTTGACACAATCACTGTGGAGAATTAAAACTCTCAACACAATAGTTGATACTTTTACACAGCTAACATAACTACTGTGTAGAGAATTTTATTTATTATATATATTACATATATATTTATTATATTTATTTTAGTGTGTTAGCTGTGTTGGATTTTCTAACACATTGATTGTGTCAAACATAACAGAATGTGTAGTCCTTATATAGATACATTAGTGTGTAAAAAGCAACACATCTTTTTGAAGAGCGTACTGGAGATTTTCAGCGGGTCTATTTTTAGCCGACTCTCTTGCTTACGTGGACACAAACACCGCCTTGCAATGAGCCCCTGTGTTTTAAATAAGCCCCTCTCTGTTTTAAATACATTCTGAGCCAAGGTAGAGCAGCGTTCTTTTTTCTCTCCTTACAATCACAGGTTAGCGGTTATCCTTGGAGGTGGAACATAATGAACATTTCAGCGTGATGGCACTTCATTTTTTTGTGTGTCTGAATGGGATGGGTAATGTTGGGAGCGGCCGGACACTAAAATAAAATCATTCATTCATGCTGTAAGTACCATGTTGAATGAACATGGTTTAATAATTCAAGATACAGTAGTAGGGAATGCATTTTCTCATTAAACAGAAGTAATAAAGGTGTTTATTTAGGCCCATGAGACTTATTAATTCAAAGTGAGATGAGGTCCCACAAAGTGTTTTATAGTGCAGTATGTAAAGAAACAAGACGTGCAGAACGTAGAATCATAATATTGAGAGACTAATGCAGCATCGCTGTAAAAAGACATGTAGGGCGCCAAAGACATTCATTACAGAAAGATGACTTTGGGCTGTTTGAAATATTAAAGATAATTTCAAAGCAATGCTTGGGCAAAGTGCCCTCTCTTTTCTAAGCAATGTTTGGGCAAAGTGTGCACACTGTACATACAGTAAAGTCCATTTGGTGTAACAATAACGTCTGATCAAAAGCACCTGACTGAGAATAGCAAGGAGCAGTGATGCTGTAATTACTGAGTAGCCCGTTATAACAGACTGGTCCATTTGTATTGTGCGCTGTGGTCCAGAGTCTGGGTCAAAGGTCGGAGAGGCAGACAGAGTGAAGCCAGACTCGGCAGCTGTCTGGTCAGAGACAGATGGACAACGTCAGGGGTGAGGGGTGATCCACACTGGCAGACCGACACAGAGGACTGGGCTGGGTTTGTGTGTGCGTGTGTACTGTATGTGTGTGTGTGTGTGCGTGTGTACTGTATGTGTGTGTGCGTGCGTGTGTACTGTATGTGTGTGTGTATGTGTGTGTGTGTGTACTGTATGTGTGTGTGTGCGTGTGCACTGTATGTGTGTGTGTGTGTACTGTATGTGTGTGTGTGTGTGTGTGAACTGTATGTGTGTGTGTGTACTGTATAAGTGTGTGTGTGTGTGTGTGTGTGTACTGTATGTGTGTGTGTGTGTGTGTGTGTGTGTGTGTGTGTATGTGTGTGTGTATGTGTGTGATATTCTAAGCGTCTAGCAGGATTCAGTGACCAGCAGACAGCAGCGAGGAGGATGATGGCGCATGACCACTGAGGATTTACACCTTAGATAAACAGTATCTGCTGAATCCACAGCTTTCTCCTCCTCTAACGACCTTCAGGAACTCACAAACATGCCCCTTGTGTCAACAAGGTGTTCCTGCAAATCCCACTAGTGTTTTCTCACAGTTACTCGAAAACGATTACCATTCTGGACAGGGGGAAGCTGCAGGGTAGCAGGGCATCTCTATCAGGACAGCTCACTCATCCAGACATACCCCGTCTCAGGAGCACATGTCTCACAGCCCTGCGTCTCAACAGACACGCAATCCAGCCTGTGGGGTTCTGGAAACAGTGGTCTGGAAAGAGCTCGATATCCTCTCATCCTGACCACTGAGCAGACAGGAAATGATGCTCACTAACTTCCTACTAAGCAGCTTACTACAGCGTTCGCCTGACGGATACTCATCGTTCAACAGATTTGTTGCCCCGACATTATTGTTTCTGTTGCCACATTCCAGGAATTGCTCCGTCAAACAACATTAATCAGACAGCAGCCGATCCTCTCCACATTCAACACAAGAGCTCAGGATTAGGGTGCCAATAACAAGCTAACTGACAAAAAAGTAGCTTATCACAAGCTCATCTCTGCAGACTGCACCAAACACACCAAGCCAGCGTTCACATCAGAGCCGAGTCAGCAGTCCTGGAGCAGATGTGGACAAGGGTTTAAGCCTGGGAGCTTGATCAGCTCTAAGCCCCCCACCCCCAATCATGTACAGTGTTCTATTTCAAACAAACGACGTTAAAGCAATCAAATTACAGGATTATCTTGATTGCTTCCAGTGAGTTACTGTAGACTACCTCATCCGCTCCACAGTCATCCACAAAGACAAACAATATCACTGTTGTTGAACCCAAATGAAGGGTTTTTAAAAATAAACTGGTCAATTTTGTAAATGTCACTGCTAATGAGCTTCTGAGGAGAGTCAGGCGTGTGCCTCTCTACTGCATTAAACCTCAAATGAACTGTGGTGGACAAATACCGTACAGGTGCCCTAAGGTCAAGAATGGATTGAATTGCTATTTATGTCTAACTGTATTATAGGCTACACCCATCAACTGTATCAAATCAGTACATGCGGTACAACAGGGCATTTCAGCATTAGCTTGTAGTTTGAATTTAATTTATCCCTGAGTGACATCGATCGGCTATTACACAGAACTCTCAACAGGGTAACTATCAAACGGCAGAGCAAATCAATTACTGGCACTTGAAATGTGACAAACATCTAATGCGGGCCAAGAAGAGTGCAAGTGAAAACTCCTCACTCATTTGCTCACTCTGGCATATTAAAACAACATTTCTAGAGTGGCATGTTTCCATATGGAATATTGCCAAACTCAAAAATATGAAATATGACGCCAGTGCAGGATGCTGAGAAGCTAGTCCAGGCGTTCGTATCCTCGTCTCAGTTGTAAAGCGCTGCTCGCTTCTTGTCTCACGTCATCTGTGAAGAGCCTCCAAACGCAGCAGCCTGGATGCTAATGAGAAAATACCACCATAATCACCTGTGTTGCTCCCTCTCCACTGATGGCGTTGATTTTAAGATACTGCTCTTAACTTTGCAAACTAGAATGGAGAAGTAAGACGCCTCCTTTCCTCCACTAGTCTGGGGGTCCACCTTGGGCAAGTGGTAGTACCCCCTAGCCCCCCTACCTGGGGTCACAGGTAAGAACCCTGATGGACCAAGACCTAAGAGGAAGGGAGACCCGGCCCAGAGGAAGTCCGGGGCCCTCGTCTGGAGCGCCTCTGTGCTGGAGTTCACCCCAGTGGACGAGAGGGTCGCCTCCCTGCGCCTTAGGACTGTGGGGGGGGGGACTCTGACTGTGGTTTGTGCTTATGCACCGAACAGCAGTTCAGAGTACTCAGCCTTCCTGCAGACCCTAAGTGGAGTCCTATTTGGGGCTCCTGCAGGGGACTCCACTGTCCTATTGGGGGACTTCAATGCACACGTGGGCAATGATGGAGAAACTTGGAGGGGCGTGATTGGGAGGCATGGCCACCACGATCTGAACCCGAGTGGTGTTTTGTTGTTGGACTTCTGGAAAATAGTTCACTAACGTTCGCAAACGTTCGCTATGTTTGAACGCACCCCTGATCTGTGACTGTATACGGTAAGACGCGCTAAAGTATATAATCATCTCGGTCTTCCATGCAGTACATCCAGCCAGTTCCGCAGAACTCTCCACTCCTGCGTTCCTCCTCAGTACATCCACGTATGTTGGTGTGGGACGTCCTCTTAATCGGTGTGTTGGCTCCCAGAGCACCAGCTTGCTGGCTGGGAGTTCATGGTGTCTGTGGCAATGGCCAGCAAGTTTCATCCTCCTGGATTCCACTTTCCTCCTCCTTATATAAATAAGGTTAAATTGAGCTGAATTGGCCAATACAAGGCCTATAAAAAACAGCAAGAAGAGACATTTCAGCAGCAGCTAATAAGAAAAGAGTGTCTCTTTAACAGGTCTGAGTTTCATTAATCACAGTTATCCAGGCCACTGCCAGGCGTTCCATCTGCAGCAGAGCCAAGAAGGCTTCATCTTCTGTCCTAGCAGCTCCTCATTATGGGAGAAGATACAGTAGCAGGATTGTAAAATGCTAAATGCTTGCCATCACTGGTATAACTGCCCAGTCTTATGCTAATACACCCACCCCCAAAAACATATTCTGGATAATAAATGAGCACTTGCTGATTAAAAAAAACAACAACTAGAAATGATGCTCAGAGAGTACAGACCTCCGCCCCTGAATGCATTTCACGGCAAAATTGAATGGGTTCTAAATTGGCCCATGCTACACATTGATTCTACTGTACTTTAGCTTGAGCGGTTGAAGCATTAATGGTTGAAGCATTTCACTAACGAGGCCCCTGTGGTCGATGGACATCATAGTCACGGCTCTTCTCTGTCCTGGCCCCGCAGTGGTGGAACGAACTGCCCACTGACGTCAGGACAGCATAGTCGCTGCCCGTCTTTTGTCGCAGGCTCAAAACTCATCTCTTCAAGAAGTACTACAACGATCCTCCCTCTCTCCCTCCTCGCACATCTGCAGTCAATGTTGAACGATGTATAACTGAACCACGGCTGTGGTGTTACTGGAAAAATTCATTCCATAGGGAAATGAGGTGGCAAGCAGAACTACTAAGGTGATGGAGGAGGTGTGTGTGTGTGTGTGTGTGTGTGTGTGTGTGTGTGTGTGTGTGTGTGTGTGTGTGTGTGCGTGTGTGTGTGCGTATCATCCCATTACACAGCTAATAGCCAGATAGGGCCGCCTGGACCAGAGCCCTGGGGAAGGGAATCATAAACTGGAAGCTAATGAAGACAGAATCCTTCCAGCTGCCCTTGGCTGTAGGAGAGAGATCTGCTCTCATGCTAGGTGACATTTGACAGTCTTATAGTGGTCATGTGTCCTGCTCCTCTATAGGAGCAGCGATGGTGTGTGTGAGCATCAACAGCAGTAACAGCATGTCATACTGTCTACATGCACACTTGCCATGCTCAAATGTTAGAATATACAAGTGATGAGGCGGTCACTAGGCTATAGTAAATGATAAATGCTACAGCTTTCCAAGAATAATCGTTTACCAGCAAGGAAGGCATTTTGTGAACAAATTAAGGGAGAAAATCGTTGCCAAAATCTCTGGGGATGCAGTATGGCAATTCATTGTTTTGATTTTCTTTACTTCACTGCTGTGTGCATCTACAGGAGCAATAGTGTGTAATATGGCATTTGATGAAACATATAGGCCATACTCTCCATGCTATAGGCCAGTGTAGTATTAAGGCCAGTGGTCTAGACATAGTCAAGAGTTGAATGGCAATTATCTTAAACATTCAACTCACGAGGAAAACAATGGCTACCTGCTCATGCATTAAATCAATTAACATTTGGACTGGCACAATCTTTCCTGTGGTGATCCATAGCCTAGGTCAAAATGGTGGTATATAGCTTGCTAGTATAGGCCTACTGTATGATACACTATCATTGTCTCTATTAGGCCTACATATAGTCATCAGCGATTCTCCTAGGCTACAGTAGCTCACAATCTTTTAGCTGGATCAGATGGTCGTTTCATCTAACTTTTCCCCTAGACAACACTTAGTTGATAGGCTACATCCATGTTACAATGTTTATTAATGCATTACACTGAATCACAAATACTTAACGTTCATCAAACTGCTTAATCACCGCGCACTATGACCTTTTAAGAGGTTGCGAAGCCTACAGGTACGTGTCTTTTCATTGGTGCAATGGACTGACACAAGTTATTCCTCTCTCCAATAATATCTGTCACGTCGGATGCAGTTCCCATCAATAATCAGCCTAAAACGCAAAGGAACGTGACGCAATAGCGACCTATGTAGGACATGCATGTCACCTATAGGTAGCCTATCGTACAGTAGAAGTACAGTAGCCTGTCCGTTTACTGCATGCTTGTCTGGACCGGGCTATCAGTGATGAGATATTAATATATACAGCACGCGTCTACTGCAGCCTCCACTGTTATCACTACCGCAGTCCGCATACATCTGAGCGTCTCTGGCACGGGTGGAAATGTTCTACATTTGCCTACCTGATAAGGAGGGAGAGTCTATGGTACTAGACAAACGGGATGTTTTGGAGAGGAGAATATCCTTCTGGTCCAGTAGATGTAGAACTAGAGGATCCTATAGCTCGAGATATCAACACCAGAGCACGCGCTCCCCCTCCCCGCACGCGCGAGCATGCACGGTCACATGCTTCCCAATCAGTCACCTTATTACTTGCAGGTGTGACAAGTTAAGCCTCCTATACACTAGAAGACTTGACTGAGTATACACTAGGCGACTGGCTTCTGATGATTTTTGTATGACAGCTGAAAAACTGTCGCACATTTAACGAACGGAGGTGACGAATTTACACCACGATTGCGTCCAGAATCTGCTCATAAATATCAAACAGGTTTGATATGCTCCGACTCGCTCCGACTCGCTCCGACTCGGACCGAGAGAAGTCTGTTCTCATCATACACTCGCCGATTTAAATCTGTAGGCTACCCCTCATACACATAGCCTACAGATTGCTGTGCCAAATTGCCACTCCGACAACCCCCAACTAGTGCAGACTGCTGCTGACTAGGACAGACTCGGCAGGATTGTGAATCGTGTATAAAATCGGGCATAATATCTTGTGTATCCTCAGCTTTACTGGGGTGACAGAGAGAGCTTCTGGGTACAGCATACCGAGGTGGTGGCAGGGCAGGCTGGGTAGTGTCATTCAACACATGGCATCTGGTTCTTCCTCCAGGGGCCTCGGAAATGGGGAAGGGGTTGATTCAGGGTTCCCCGGGGTAGTAGGGGGCCGGGGGGCCCATATCTGATTGTGCGTAGGGCTTTCATTGCCCAAGTTGCTATGCATTCTAAGAAAACTACAATCAATACAATGATCTGGTGAGAAATAAAATGTGCTTCCGTCAAAGTGTCAAATAACCAGCCTTTCTATTCGTGGGACCCCATCAGTGACTCTGTGATGTCAGGGCCTAAACTCGTGTCACCAGGCTCTCCTCGGGGGGATCCAGAATTCCTGGCGACACCCTGGGCCCCTCTAAACTTTGTACCTCACCTCTGACAAAGGAAGCGGCACAGATGGGTCTTGTGACGCTATAGGCTACTCTGGTTTACATGGGCAGTGTAGGCTTAAGTCTTATTCATTTCATGGTGATGGTTTCTATGTAAGGAGCCTTGAATATGGGATGTCCAATTAATTCTTCAATATTTCAAATCGCTGTGCTTCTTTAGTTTAATCTTAAATCGGTGAAGGAATTGTCAGTAATGATACTGTATAGTGACTTTACTAGCACTCTGTAAGCCGAGCATCAGGTCCCTGTCTGTGTTTGACGTTGCTCTCTTACCCCACCTGCTGGCTGAAGAGGGTAAGTAAACCAAAGAGCGAGGGGTTGAGAACAGAGAACTGAGTCCCCTCCATATGCCTGGCGCAGCCCTGGACAAATGGCTAGTTTACAAAAAAAAAGAAGAAGAAAATAAAGCACACCATAATGCCCTCACATTCACGGCTGTTTTTTTAAATGTTTTTTTTATTATTATTATTATTATGATTATTACTATTTACTTTTTCCTCCCAAAAATGGATTACACATTTAAATGATCAAATTGTATCATTGGATCGCAATGGTATCACAAATTCACCTATGTCCAGAAGATGGTGCCATTCTCACATCAGTGAGTTCATTGTAAGGCATGTGGGCTGCTAGGCTCACAGCAAGGCCTCGCGCCACCACGCTCTCCTCGGGGAAGAGGAGGTTTGTCTCTTTGCTTGGTTTCCGGTCAGCCCGCTGGTATCCTGTATAGTCTCGCCAGTCGCTACAAATTAGAATAAAACATGAACATACCAACATACCGCGCGCGTCATAGACGGATGATAACATGGGCCCCTGGGCCTGGATGTGTAGAGGGGCCCCCTCCCTACCAACCCACCCCCCTTCAGCCTCCCCCTCCCGATAAATGGTTACAATGACAGACTAGCACACCAAGACTAGTATATAAATATATTTAATGTTCACTCTTGCTCATACAGTTCATCAGTACAACATTGTTGAGTTCCAGTTAGCAAAAAAAACATTGGTGACTGTACAGAACATATAAGACATTTCATTCACCTGGACAGAAAGACAGACATTAAGTTACAAACAGTAAAACCGTAGTCCGGGTTTAGCAGTCAGGGTCAGGTGAGATGAGGACCTAGGCCGGTACCAGAACCAGGACCTTATCGGGCCAGTATCACAACCGGGCCAGTGTCAGAGCTGGGGTCAGTAAAGGTCAATGATGGAGTCAGTGCAGGGGATACCAGGCATGGAGCAGGGGATAGGGTTAGGGCTGGGCCTTGCGACTAACGTTTAGCTCGTGACTGGGGTTGATGAGGAGTCTGGATACGTAGATGGGTCCAGGAGAGAGGGGGTCCAGGAGAGTGGGGTTAGAGTCCGTTCAGGGGCTCGGGCTGGACCGGCTGTATGTGGTCAGGGGGGGTCTGGCCGGTCTTGGCCTGCTGGCCGAGGGTGACCAGGGGCAGGGCCTGTAGCAGGGCCGTCTGCAGCCGGAGCTCCAGGGCGTCTAGACGACGGTCCAGGTGCTCCTTCAGCCTCGTCTCCATCTGCTCCAGACGACGCCCCATCAGCTCCTCCAGAGCCCTGCAGCAGCCCCCCTCCTCACTGGGGGGCAGAGTGAAAGAGAGGTGAGGGGTTATTGAGAGGGACAGAGAGGTGAGGGGTTATTGAGAGGGACAGAGAGGTGAGGGGTTATTGAGAGGGACAGAGAGGTGAGGGGTTATTGAGAGGGACAGAGGTGAGGGGTTATTGAGAGGGACAGAGAGGTGAGGGGTTATTGAGAGGGACAGAGAGGTGAGGGGTTATTGAGAGGGACAGAGAGGTGAGGGGTTATTGAGAGGGACAGAGGTGAGGGGTTATTGAGAGGGACAGAGAGGTGAGGGGTTATTGAGAGGGACAGAGAGGTGAGGAGTTATTGAGAGGGACAGAGAGGTGAGGGGTTATTGAGAGGGACAGAGAGGTGAGGGGTTATTGAGAGGGACAGAGAGGTGAGGGGTTATTGAGAGGGACAGAGAGGTGAGGGGTTATCGAGAGGGACAGAGCCGAAGGAGGTGAGCGAGAGAAGGAGAGGGAGAAGAAGAGAGTTGGTCGTTATGCGTGTCTGAACTCACCGCACCTCAGCAGCTCAGGTTTGCGGTCGCCGCTAAACCGGCAACTTTGAAAACAAACTCGCCACAGCGAATCCTGTAGCAGCGCTTAACTACACCTGCCGTGTCCCAGGATGGACAGACACAGGCCCGGTCAGCTCCTAGATCACAGCCGCCCACCACTTGCCTCAGACCCATCTGGACTACATCTCCCACCCGACTCTAACACGCCTGTCTGGACTTCACATCCCAGGCTTCCCTCCCACACCAAAAGGGACGCAGTGGCCAGGACGGTTTTATCGGGCTGTTTTTTTTTTTTTTTTTTTACACGGCCGTTTTGATCTGACCGCCCACTCACCACGGCCCGCTGGCTTTCCTCGCCTCCTCCTTGGTGGCGGCGTCATCGATGATGCGTAGCTGTGTCACCTGACCGCACACGCTCTGCAGCACGGGGAGGAGGTCGGGGCTGAGGGGGCCGAGGCAGCCACCCCGTCCCTGTCCGGTCAGGAAGGGTGACATCATATCAGCCAGCCTGGTGTGGTTGCTATGGCTGCCGGAGGAGGAGGCGGGGCCAGTACCTGTGGAGGTTTTCTGGGTCAGTGGATGCAGACCTGGGCTCTCGCTGGGATGCAAAGCTAAGCAGGACACGTACGCGTTACGCTAACCTTGAAATATATAAGCGAAGAGTGTTGAGGAATCTCAAAAGATAAGCCAAAATCGTGAGTTGTATATATATATATATATATATATATATATATATATATATATATAACTATACAAAAATCAAGAGAGATTTAATTTTTCTTACCTCCATCATGGGAAGCATAACTAGAGGCTCCAGAGTCAGACTCCCCCGCTGACAGGGCTCCGTTCTGGGGCAACTGGCTTGGCTCTGTGGGCCTGGTGCTGCCTGGAGGCTGGGTCATGGTGCTTGCGGCTCCAGGGGGTCTGGTGGTTCCTCTAGCCAGGGCAGAGAAGGCTCCACTGCCCATGAAGAGGGGCAAGAAGCCTCCTAGCATGCCCTTCTGGTTCTGGGAGTCAGCAGTCACATGTTAGTATCGTAGGAGGTCAGGAGTGAATGCCCACTGGGAGACGGATGATTTGAGTAAAATGTTCATTGTTTGGTGAGACACAAAAGAGCTGTGTTTACATACAATACAACAATTGTCCTTTGTCTGTTCTAGGCTAGCTGGGGGTTGGAAATTCAACTTCCACCCACATTTATCCAACAGTAACTTGAGAAAAACACAGAGCTTTCTTCATGCTACAGACTATTAAATAGTAATCTGGTTTTATTTTCTTTATTACTGAAGCATAAATCAACCTTGACTATACAGAACCTTGACTGGTCGATAGAGGACAGATTACCGTCTGCTGGAACTGCACCATGTCCATCAGACTCTGAGCCCCGGGTGAGAGGCTGGTTCCCATCTCCTGAACCATGGACTGAACGCGCTCCATGTCGATGCTCTGGCCCAGACCCAAGCCCAAGCCCAGGCCCGGTCCAGGCCCCAGGCTGGGGACTGAGCTGTCTGCTGGCTTCAGGGGCCGTAGCCCCAGTACTACCCTCACCACCACCACACTGGCCCGCCCGCCCAGGGACAACAGCTGGGGAAACACACACACACACACACACACACACACACACACACACACACACACACACACACACACACACACACAGACCCACTGAAGTTAGCAAGACGTCTGACGTGAATATGGAGACATTCATAGCAATCAAAGTCATAGCAATCACAGCATTGCGAAGCCCCAACCTACCTTGACCTCACAGCCTGTGGAGGGGCACTCGAGGGCCAGGTGTTTCCTGTAGAAGGGCCCCCTGTCTGCACTGGAGAACATGAGAACACAGGACAGAACAATCGTACTATAAGAATCATACATACTTACTTGCAAGAAATCACATTATCCACATCCATTCCTATACTAACTCTAACTCTTCTTCTAACATTCTGCAGATGAAGGTCCTTACAGACAACCCAAAAGTACTTTCAGTTTGAGCATCTAGACCGGAGACCAAAGGGGGCCGATCAATCAATCAATCAATCAAAGCTTTATTTGTATAGCGCATTTCATACCCAGAGGCAACACAATGCGCTTTACAGAGAACAAGGGAGGTGGGCATACGACCCACTCTCTACATATTCCAGATCTACAGCCGATCTGTCCGGCTACCTGTGCTGCAGTGTGCCGGGCTCTCTCTCCCCACGGCAGGTACCACAGTAGTCTCCAGACAGAGAGTAGACCTCCACGATGCGAGCCTCGCTGACCACCAGGAGGCTGCAGATGAGGGCGGGGCGCTGGGGGTCGCAGCGGAGCGTAACGACACACGGAGACCCCTCCTCCACCTGCTCCAGGAGAACTGGGATACATCTGGGAGAGGAGAGAGAGAGATACATTTGTTTTAGAGTTTATTTGTCATTTGTAGAAGAATCTACATTGGAATAAATCTCATAATCGCACTGAAAAAGGTTATTTTCTTGACCCGTATGCCTACTGAAGCACATCACTGTCACTGCCCAGTTACAGAAGCTCACAGTCCCGTTACAGAAGCACATTTATCCTAACTGCACCCCTCACAATGTTGTCCTTCTTTATTTCATTCTTCCTGTTCCGCGTGTTTAGTCAACATGGACACTCAAATAGATTTATTAGGCTATTTGCCAGTTTTCATGTGTTGAATCTACATTGTAATAAATCTCATAATCGCACTGAAAGAAGTTATTTGAACAAGAGCAGAGCTGAATCTCTTGACCCAATGAGTCTATATCCCACAAAGAGCAGGGCAGTGGTCTAATTGTACATGACAATTTCCCTAAACATTAACATCTTGAATTGTGTGTGCCTTGTTTGAGGAAGGGAAACCCGAACCTTACCCATTCGGTGTGTCTCTGTCCACCTGCCTGAGGTCGGTGTTGCAGGTGATGTGAACGGGCAGGAGGATGTCAGCAAGCTGTCCCTCAGATGGACATGTCCAGGATGTGTGTCCAGAGACAGGTCCAGACTCAACAGTATTTATGTGGGTGTTGGCCATGACCTCTCTACCTACAGTACAGCTAGCCAATACAAACAATGGCTAAATTCACTAGCTTATCTAACTAATTACTTTATATTAGCAGCAGACCAAGTGAAACCTAGTTAGCTAGCCAGCCAGCATCGGCCTTGCCATAATAGCCGAGTAACAGTCCATAACAGTGAGTTTGTTTGTTAGACAATAAACCTGTAAGCAAGAATATGAGAAGCTTGCTACGTCACTAAGAGACAGCTCCCTAAAATGTCCTGGTCCATATCGTCCGGTGGTCAACAGTGATAAAAACGAATCCTTAAAATTATGTAGTAATAGTTGGTTTATTAAACCAGATAAAAACACACACCTCGGTTGCTGAGGAGGGACATGATTTGTTTTGACTCCTCGTCAATTCTCAGCTACAACATCAGTGTCAAGACCCCGACCACAGGGAAGGCAGCCCGTTCATTGCCTGAATGAAATAGACAAGTTCCGCCCCCCCTTAGTTACTGTTGCTACGCCCCACAAGCTGAGTTAATAAAATGTCTAGTGAATAGTACATACCTGATGATTCTCTCAAGGATTCCTGACAATATTTCTGTGTTATTTGCCAAATGCCACTACTTTGTCGAAGAGAGTTCTACAGAAAGGCCTGAACTATTTTACACAAGGATATATGCATGAGATTTGGTATAGATATCCTGATCCTTTAGGTTTAGTGGTACTCAGAACCATTGAGAGAGAAAGACACTTCCATAGACTTCTGTTGTAATCGGAGAATTCTGAAGTAACGCATGTCGTTGGGCGACCAGCATGGAAGCCTGGTCATTTTCAGTATTTCTGGGGCAAACTTGTTGATAAATTTATGAAATCACTGCATTTTAAAAAAAACATATTAACACATTAGTAAACCTCTCTTAAATTTAGCAAATGGTATTTTATGTAGTCAGCTTTCGTTAGATCGTGGTTATCACTCGTTAGATTCTAAATTGCTGAGACGTATAAAGGTTTATATATATATATATATATACATTCATTAAATTAGTAATTTAGCAGACACTTTTATCCAAAGCGTCTCAGAATAGTTGATTTAACATAGGTGTACTACACGCTAGAACTCACAAGTCAATCACCTTCTAAACAAGTGACTAACAAAGCAAACCATTGGGACCAGTGGGACTTGGGCGCCCTCCGAGATGAAGTGGACCAGAAAGAGAACAGCTTTCAAATGAACTGAAAATGTGAACGCAAAAAGAACTGAGTTCCTTTTCTGTTGGTTGGTTGGTTGGTTGGTTGGTTGGTTTGTAAGAGGAGTTTAAAAAGGACAATATGTGATAACACCCTGTCATTACACAGAGAGTGAATTTGCACATTTTAACATAATACATTTTATTAGTTTGTAATAATAAAAATATAAAAGTGCAATGAATTGTTTAACTTGGGCAAGTTCCCTCATTGGGCATTCCCCTCATTGGCATTGGACATAGAAAAAAACAATACATTTTTATGCTTGATTAAAACATGTCATGATGTGGTTGAACATGCATGGGAAGACTGTGGTCTGCAAACTGAGAGGAATATATCAGACGATATGGAGTTGTCTTGCTGTGTCATATGGAGTATTTTCAATTAAATGGCTTCACAATCTTCATTGAAATGTAGTTCTGGAATAAGACAAAAAATCAGTTTCAATCAATCTGTTCATCACAAGTTCATAGCCTACAAAAAAAACATGGAGTAGACAGTCACAGTTAATGCATGTTCTCGATCCTCGTATTCTCCGGCCTTACCGGTAGTGAGTAGAGCAGGATAGCGAGGAAGAGCAGCACTATGATCAGGATAATCAGGCCGATGAAGAGCCACTTGAACCTGCGCCACACGATGAACTTCAGGGTCTTACAGGGGTTTGTGAACCAGAAGAACGACGTGTCTGGTCGGCTGTTCGTTTGGGATGAGAAGGAAAGCTGGTCAATACAGAGCCTATGGGATATTCTATCCAGCCATCTGAGATGAAGAAGTGATGTCCAATAAAGGGCGTATTATAGTGAGATGCTCAGATTTAATATAATTATACATACATTTCCAGTTGCATATTTATGTGTCAAAGTGTATACAACAGATGAATGAGCCTGTTTGCGTCAGATCTCTTACTTGGGAGGGTCCAGCTTGGGGTTCATGTTGGGTTCGTCCCGGCCCTTCCCTGCAGGCTTCTCATCCACGTCCTTCTCACTGATGATCTCCAGCGTCATCTCTACTTTCCCCTACACACACATCGTTTGAATTAATCTTTCAATATAAAAAACCTCTATAGGTCCGTGTCAGAGTGAACAACCCGTGACCTTTAACCCCTCCCTACTCACCCCCAGGACTTTCTTCCCATCCTGCTCCGTGACGCAAGGCCACCAGCCCCGGACAGACTGCTGTGCAAACAGCGAGGTGGCCAGATCAGATTTGGGCTCCGCCTTTGCCTTTGCCTCCATCATCCCCAGGGTGCACTTCTGCGGCGTCTTGGCGGGCGGGGTCAGATTCCGTAGGTCCAGCTCCACAGTGCCTGTGACATCATGGCGATGGAATTGTGAGTGAATAACGGATCTAAGGGGCGTCTCTCCCCCAATATTCTGAGTCCGACACACCCGATCACCAGAGATCTGGTGCGCGCTAAAAGAGAAATCTCACCGAGGTAATCGTCCAGTGAGAACTTGTCGTTATCCCACACTTGAACGATCAGCTTGGGGGGGATCCTGAACTCGGTTTTGTCAAGGCTCCAGAAGTGCTCCTGAGGTTGGAAGGAAAGAGAGTTTCTCAGTGAGGAGATGAGGAGAAACCAATCATGGGCCTTTATCTGTCTCTGTTAACCTCAGTACCACAGGTCCCAAACGACTCACCTTCTTAGAGACCAGACACAGCTGCTCGGCAGGAAGGTACTCGAACCCGAACACGAACCTCCAGTGGAAGTTCCCGTCTCCGTCCAGAGACCTGTAGTGAACGTCTGTCTTCTGCTTGTCCTCCTCCATGCCTGGCATCCAGCTAGCAGAGAACAACGCGGGTCATTAACATCATCATCATCATCATCATCACAGTAGCTCAATTAAGAAGCATAGTCAAGTTAGCGGAGCTTGTGAAAGAAGGAAAGATATTCAATTGTATATATTTGTTCCGTGTGTCTGACTGAAACACCTTATTAACTCATTCATATTTTAGCAGAGGTCTCCTACCCTTTTACGTAGATGTCACTCATGTGCTCCCCAGTGATGCTTGTCTCGTCCAGGGTCACATCTGTCGTGTTCCAGATGACAGCTCGCAGGAAAAACCTGACAACAGAGACAGATAAAGTCTTTAAGAGTAGCCGTTAGAAGCAATAAGTATGCGTGTGAAGCAACAGCACCACTCACTTTTTAGCCTTGCGCGGTACGATCTCGAAAGGAGGTCCGGGAGCTCCCAGACTTTTGGGGAAAACGTCAACCCACATTTGCAACTGTCCCTGAAGAGAGAGACAATGGACAGACCCATCGGTCAG
Source organism: Borostomias antarcticus (assembly GCF_949987555.1). Lineage (NCBI taxonomy): Eukaryota > Metazoa > Chordata > Actinopteri > Stomiiformes > Stomiidae > Borostomias > Borostomias antarcticus. The sequence continues at coordinate 4,678,172 of NC_140262.1, forward strand.
TCACTCATTCACAGGAGACTATTATACATTTTCAGCATGAGCGGCTCCCGGTGGGACTTGAACCTGTGACCCTAGCAATGCAAGTTCCTGACCTGGGAGAGAGTGGGCTGGAAACTGCTGTACAGTGTCCTGGTCTCCACGTGTTCTGGGACCAGATTCTGGTTTCTGAGCACGTGCAGACAGATCCTCTCGTTAGCCGGACCCAGGTGCTGGTGGATCTCCTTGTTGGCCTCTAGATATTGAATCAACTTTATTAGTACTTATTATATCACACAATATAGGACACTAGAGTACAATTTACTTCCATTTACAGAGTCATTCTGTGAGGTCAGCAGTGAGGACTGAATTTTATGATGACGTGATGTGATGGGACTGGAGGGCATATGTGTAACTGTTTTACCAAACTGCTCCAGGTTGTAGTCCCGGCCGTTGAAGGTGAGGGTGTTTCCGTTGTCTTCGGTCCTGGGGGTAGGGACTCCCTTCAGACGGGCCAGGTTCTGGAGGATCTGGGACGGCTTCAGCTGGTCACGCCATTGGTTGATTCCAGAGCTGTTCAATGGAGATCACAGCCAATCAGTGGACAGCTCAGGGCAAAATGTGACATGAAGAGTTGTTGAGTGAATAACTGACCTGCACTCCCCATATTGATTAAAGAAAATGCTAACGTGTGTGTAACTGATTAACTTGAACCCAGAACCTTCCATGTGTGAACTAAAAAATCTACCATCATACTGTAATGGAAGGAGCGTCTCTGCATTTCGATTTTCTCAATCTGCACATTTGGAACAGGCACAATGTTATATACCACCTAGCAGCCAGAGGGCGCTGTGCCGGGAAAGCTGCAAGCAGAAACGCTGAAGGCCAAACAATCTGCCCATTCCAAACAGGCACTGCACTGCCCGCGCGCCTCCTGGCTGCCAAAGGATTCCGCTGTGAGCGTTTAATGACGTGTAGCGGAGATCCCGCCCCCCTCCCTTCCGACCATCCATTCTAGCATCAACCTGGTGTGACCCAGACCTAGGTGGGTAGAGTTTACATTTCTAGGGACAGCCTTTAGCCTCCATTGTGGCAGACGAAAACAATCAAGCTCCCCAGGTTTGCATTTCGACCCAGATCCGTAATGCGTCCATCCTCACATGCAGTAGGTTTGTGGCAGGCCACAGTAGGAGCCGAAGCGAGACAGGAAGCGGTTCTCCAGGTCGATGACCGTCTCGCCGACCTTCTCGTCACGCGTAAGCAGGTCATAGTCGTACACGGAGATCTTCAGGTCCTTGTCCTGGGGCAGGTGGCAGGACATCTCAAACATCCTGTCCACAGGGGAATAGAAGATAGGGTAAGGGGAGAGAGAGAGAGAGAGAGAGAGAGAGGTAAGTTGGTCTAGTGGTAGTGCTGCTACTTCCTGTCTGTGTGGCTTCAATTCCCTTGTTTAACGGCTCCATTGAGGCACTTGCGGTAGACAAACATACTCCAGGAGCTTGCTCGATCGCCTTGTTGAGAGGGGTCAGGGAAGAATTTTTACAGCTCACTTATCTGGCCCCCGGGTGATTACTGTTTTTTTGCTTCCCTCTGGAATATGTAGAGAGTGGGTCGTATGCCCACCTCCCTTGTTCTCTGTAAAGCGCATTGTGTTGCCTCTGGGTATGAAATGCGCTATATAAATAAAGCTTTGATTGATTGATTGATTGATTGCCTCTCTCCCTAATGAGTTATGTATGTTAGGCAAAATATTTCCGAATAAAAGTTGACCTTCCGAACACAGGGTTGGTGGTGTTGGGCAGATAGTTATCTCTGTCTTCAACGGTCTTCTTTCCTAATGAGATCTTAATGTACGGATCACACTGTGAAGAGAGAGAGCATCTTTAGTAAAGATGTTCAAAACAGAATTTTACTATATCTACAAAACATGTAGCATTCATTCATAACTGCGTGTGTGTGTGTGTGTGTGTGTCTCACGTTGCCGTTGTTGTCTTTGGGCTGTAGGTCAATGGCCCTGATGATGTAGATCCGGACCAGGCACTCCTGAGGTCCGCTCTCAGGTAGCTCACGGAACTGGCGAGGGGGAGGAGTTATGCCGGGGTCATCTGACAGGGGGTACACCTTAAATGAACCCTGGAAACACATACACACACAAACACACACACACAGACGCACACTGTATTATTACACAAAACATAGAACAATGCATCGACTCCACCACTAGATGGCACAAGGGGGCATTAATCAGAATCTGAATCATTTTTACTTGCCAGGTAGTTTTCGCACATACTAGGAATTTGTTTTGACCAATTGGTGCATAACACTCATCAGACTGTATATTTATTTGCCCAGGGACTGCGGGTGGAAATTAGCTGTTTAGCTATACCCTTGTACAGTGCATCTCTCCCTATCCTATAGGGTAAATGTCTACTGTACCTTGTCCCTGTCTTAAAAATAAATAAAAATCAATCAATCAATCAGTCATTCAGAAGTTAAATGACTGAAATCGGACCAGTGGAGTTCAGAACGAGTGAGGCCACTGTAATTAAAATGCTTGACTCCACCTTGAACTCGCCCACGACCGAGGGATCGTCCACCCCCTCCTCGTTCTTCCCTCTCTGCAGCTTGAAGGTGCTGCAGAAGTCCGTCAGCGCCTGGAACTCCAGAATATCCTCCAGCTCATTCTCATACACCTGCCGGGAACAGAAGATTTACATTCACTTACGGTTCACGTCGAATGTTGGAGTTACCCGAGTTATCCATCCAGTACTTCTGTCTATAATCCGGATTATTCTGGGTGACTGGGGTCAAAGGTTCACCTTCAGGGTGTCGTATCCCTTCTTCAGGTAGGGACCACATTTCTGGTGGTCTCCGGTAGATGCGTAGAACTTGCTCCACCAGTCGACCGTCTCTTTCTCCTGAGGTGAAAAAGTGTTCAGATGATCGTATTCAGTACACGCTCCTGAATGCGGGGTCATTGGAGAGGTACCTGTGTATTCGGACAATGGGGTCTCACCTTCTCAGAATGCTTTGGGAGAAGTAGGATGGGATGCAATGAAGAATTAGTTATCATCTATATCAATGGCGGACATTAAAATCTGAATGATTATGATCAACTGTAATCATCTGATGGCAAAATCAATCTGGTATCAATCTGGTATCTGGAGTGATCTGGTATGGATTTGGTGCATTGACTTATTAGTAAGTCCTAATTCCATGATCAGGAAATATTTGTGATCAACAAATATTTAATTCCAATGCCTGAAAGTCTTGTGTGAAGAAGTGAATCATTATTGTGCCCCCAGCAATGATTTTGGAATAGTGAAACTACTCTAGAAAGGAAAATGCTCCCTCAACCCTACAGTTTCATTGGCCAACCGAGAGATCTGACCAATGGGGTACATCCATACGTACAATGCGCATTTTAGTGCTGGACATTTTGTTGATGGCAGATGACATACCCAACGCAAACTGCAAGTCAAGAGGGAGTACAGTCATATTCTTATTGGATACATCACCACAACTATCCAGCCTATCAGAGAGCAGAACCTGATATACCTGACTGTCAGATGGTGTCCATGAGGGTAAGATTACAATGATTGAACAAGACACTGAGATAAAAGGAATTGAGTGGATGGGAGGTCAGTGAGTGTAGTGTACCTGTTCCTCCAGCAGGGGTACCCTGTCCTCCATGAGTATGGACACATCTTTAGGTGGGGCAGCCATCATCAGAGCCACTGTGAATAACACACACACACACACACACACACACACACACACACACACACACACACACACCTCAATAACACTCAGCACATGTCTAGCTTCAGCTGCAATGGGACGAGAACCGTGACCTTCCGCGCGGGAACCCAAACATATGCTTTTATCTAACATTGAAAAAAGAGAAGGGCACTTCGAGGGTCACATTCGGGCTTTTTGAGTCACAGTCAGGGCTAACAATCTCTAACACAGATGAGCGTTTCTGAGCGTTTCTGGGAAAAGTGCACGTTTACTTTTGGAAGACATGGCGACGCCGGCCCTGGCGACGTAAGGGTCGCAGCGGAAGTCCACCAGGTTGTCGATGGTACACTGTCCCACCACAGGCCTCCTCCCGAAAGGACGGTGGTCGATGACCTTCAGCACGATGGGAGGAGTGTACATCTCATCTTTGGGAAGGAGCTGGTGATGGGACACAAAGAGTTCACAAAGGTACGCAAACTATCTCTCTCTCTGTTTATCTCTCTTTATTCTCTCTCTCTCTCTCTCTCTCACACACACACACACACACACAAAGACTGGAGTGGCGGCTTTTATTACCACTTTGAGGAAGAGGACGGATCCGGGGAAGTTGGGGCTCTTCTTCATGTTCTTGATGACGGCAGACTCCACCCTCTCCCCCCCGCACTCCACCACCAAGCTGGGGGAGGAAACGGTGGCCAGCTGGTACGTCTTCATGTTCCGCAGACCCCACGCCAGGATCTGGGCCGGAGAGAGAGACGGAGAGAGGGAGAGGAGAGAGAGGAAGAGAGTAAGAGAGATGAAGAGAGTGAGAGTGATAGAGAGGGGGGGGGGGGTGGGGGTCAAAGAGAGACAAGAAAAAGCACACACGGACCGTGTTTGTGTTTTTTATGTTTGTTTTTATTCCTTGTAATGTTGTTTTTTGTCTGAAACCGTTTTTATGCGGCTGCATGTCTTGGCCAGGTCTCCCTCGCAAAAGAGATTTTTAATCTCAATGGGATTTTACCTGGTTAAATAAAGGTGTAATAACGGGGTGCCTACGGTGGCCTGGATGGACACTAGTCAGGAGGCTGGTGGTTGTTCAGTACCTCGATGGCGGTGAGCTGCACCACGGGTCTGATGCCCTGAGGAACCATGTAGAGGTTCTCCGCTCTCTTGGGAGGAACCAGGGGCAGCTCCGTCTCGTTCCCCTGGAGAGTGAGAGAGCGGGAGGTCGAGGGTCAGAGAGAGATGGAGATAGAGAGAAACAGGGAGACAAGAGAGAGGGGTACAGAGAGAGAGAGAGACACAGGGAGACAGAGAGAGGGGGACAGAGAGAGACACAGGGAGACAGAGAGAGGGGGACAGAGAGAGAGAGACACAGAGACAGAGTGAGAGAGAGAGTAATGGAGATACAGGGAGACAAAAACAGATGGTAAATGGAATGCACTTATATAGCACTTTTATCCAAAGCGCTTTACAATGAATAATAATAAAGTGTTTTTATTTTTTTTGTGGTCCGGAAGTCCTTGCGCTCGTATGTTTTCTCAATAAACCAGACTTAACCTGTTTGAGCGAATCTTGGTTAATCCTTTTTGACTAGATGAGTTAAAATCCATTACAGTATTCCCCCCAGCTCAGCAGTATTCCTCAACATAATTGCAAGGGGTTGCAGGGAAGACAATGAACATCCTTGTCTCGTTCCCCGAAAAAGGGGGAACGGATCAGAGATCACGTTGGTTGTTCTAACCATTGCCTGAGGGCTCTCATAAATCAGTATAACCCACCAACAGAACTTGGGACCAAAACCGAATCCAATTCTATCAAAAGCTTTGTGGGCGTCCAGAGAGATTATAACCTCCGGCTCAATAACATCGTCAGACGGATTTATCACATTGAACAGACGACGGAGATCGCCGTAGAGCTGTCTCAGCCACAAGTGCTTTAGCAAGGCTTCAAATCTCACTTGACCCTCAGTGCCCCGGTAGCTGGGGTGCTTACCATGTAAAGGCTAGTCCTTTCTGCAGCGGCGTGGGTTCAAATCCGGCCCACGCCCTTTGCTACATGTCTTCCCCTCTCTCTCTCTCCCCCACCTTTCCTGTCTGTCACCTACACTGTCCTATCATAATAAAGCAGAAATGCCTTCAAAGATATATCTTTAAAAAAAAAATCCCATTTGACTCATTGTGGTACCTTGTCCTTCAGTATGAGTTCCGCTGCCACCAGTACCTCCCCCGCCCGCTGGCCTCGCTGGGTGACCGGGAGCCACAGCAGCTTGGGCACCTTCTCCATGCCCTCGTTCAGCTTGACCAGCGGGACACACACACTCCTGCCCAGCAGCTCATCCTTACCCTGGGGGCGACAGAGCGGCACGGACACTGGTTACACAAGCAGATACACGGTGTGTATGTGACTAAGAGTGTGTGTGTGTGTGTGCGTCTGTTGGTAAACCCACCACTTGATCGTGGTCGTACAGCTCCAGGACCACCTCGGGGGGCCGCTGGGCCAGGTTGTGAGGGTCTCCGTAAATCTCCACGTCGTTGAAGATGAGGGTCTGGTCCCAGGTGGGGTTCAGAGTGGCCGCCAGCTTCTCCGTGGTCTTGCTGACGTGCAGGAAGGACACGTGGGCGTAGGGGTCTACGGGTCACAAGGATTATGTCGCACGTTAGACGCATGTCATTACATATGTGTATCATTTATATAATATACCGCAAAGGCTAATACAGTAGGTTATATAATATCTATCACCTGTATGGGTGAGAAAACGGTAAATGGACTGCACTTATATAGCGCTTTTCCACCTTAGTGGCACTCAAAGCGCTTTACAATGGCCTCTCATTCACCCATTCACACACCAATGGCGGTAGCTGCCATGCAAGATGCTAACCTGCTCATTGGGAGCAATTTGGGGTTAGGTGTCTTGCTCAAGGACACTTCGACATGTGGACAGTCGGAGCTGGGATTCAAACCACTGACCCTTCGATCATTGAACGACCCGCTCTACCAACTGAGCTACAGCCGGCCCACAGAAAAGTGTGATATCGTACCAGAGAAGCTGTCTTTGTCCATGGAGATGAGGTTTCTGGCCTGGTACACATACACACGCAGGTGATACAGGTAGGACCCTGCAGAGACAGAACACAGAAGAAGGGTCTGAATATGTTACTCTGCCAAATGAACATGGATCCAAACCTACCGAAGGACATACTGTAGACAAGCGCAGTAGTCGAGGAAGAGCCACGTTTTTAACGCAGAGACGGAGCCACTCACGGTCGAAGGAGCAGGACACGGTGGGCGTGTTGGCGCCAAACAGCTTTGCCACGCCCGTTTTCTGGTCTTTCTCGCCTGTGTCGGTCCCCTGGAGAGACACAATAGCCACCCCCCGATCACAACACGGCCTAGAGATCAAAGCATCATTCAAGAACGAACCCGTCCATTTATATCGGCTTCGCTCACCAGCGCCCCCTCCAGTTTAAAGATGGCGGAGGCTCCGAGGCTTTCGGAGGGCGCCATCTTCCTCCTCCAGCGCCGGCGGCGGAAGGTGTCCGACGAACGCTCCTTCCTGTGGAATTTCCAGCCAATGAGGGACGAGAACTCCCAGCCCTCGGGGTCTCCATGGTCCCGCCTCTGTTGGTCGAAAACCATAGCGACATGATGTCACTGGCTGCAGTGCTATGAATCTAAAATGTGTCCGTAGCGTTTGGAGAGGGGTGATGTCATGCACACAAACGACATCCCAGCAAACACGCAACGTCAGGGAGACGTTCAGATCATGTCTTAATAACATCCGTCGGTCCTGAACCCCGTTTGTACATCTGCTGGACCCCTCAATATTCACACGTCTGGCTTGGACCCCTCTAAGACGTCTGTGGACGTGCAAAACGGGTTCAATATCTGAACGTAAAAAAAAAAAATCATTCTGGCTCCTAATTGGATGTTTTTGGACGTCCGAAAAAGACAAAAAAGACATCTGAAAGACGTCTTTTAGACGTGTCTTTGCTCAGTGGGATATCTTCCATAACTATTCCATACTGCAAAAACAGGCAGCCTGGTTTTGAAAACGAGCTACTGTAGTTTGTCTGTACTGAGTCAACCATCACAGAGGCCATTATAAACCATTTCAGTGGAAAAATGGGACTTTTGGTCGCTAGGGCAACAGTTTCTTGGTCCAAGTCAACTGCCCTGTAAACTGTGGTACTATTGTGTTTAAAAACATTCCATGAAATGGTCTATAGACCGCGCTCGCAATATGTCCTGCAGATGACTGTTCCACGTGTTCGCACTGAGCTAGACAAAAAAACGTTTAAATATGCTGTCCCCTTTGCCTGGAAATTGTCAGAACTGATTTAATATGCCTACTGTATGATTCTTAAAAGACTAACGGTATTTGAAAGTATTTGAAATTGTGTCTGTATCGAATTTGTCACCGATCTCAAAACTTGCCTTTTAAATGTTGGATATTTGTATCTTTGTTTGTATGAAACCTAAATGTAAATCCCAATGAGTTGTTTACCTGGTTAAATGAAAATAATAAATCGATCAAAATGAAATGAGCTAGTTCGGGGGCTGTGACCCCTGTAGGGTCCTGACCTCCATGGCTGCGCCTCCTGCAGGAGCAGCAGACCTCCTCCTGGGCCGGACCACCCTCCTCCGCCGGTGGATGTGGTAGACCTTCTCAGCGGGCGCCCAGGACTTGGGCTTGTTATCCGGGGGGATGGTCACGCCATACTCCCAACCTGCAGGGGGCAGCGTTCATACGAGTCATAAAGATATACACATAACGTAAACATATTATATTCTTATTAATTCTTTCATTTGTAGTGCCTATCAATAAAAGACGATTATTTTTATACTTTTCGTTTAAATATTCACTACATAGAGGGAGAAAGAATGAATGAATGTGTGAGAGAGAGAGAGAGAGAGAGAGAGAGAGGGGGGGGGGGGGGGAGAGAAAGAGACATTAGGACCTTTCTCATCCACAGCCCTGTTGACATCAACGGTCCAGTCATCGTCCAGGGTCCATCCTGCAGGACACTCAATCTCCCCTGGACTCTGGGCCTTCTCCCCATTCTACACACACACACACACACACACACATACACACACACACACACGCACACACACACACAGTTATGGGGGGTGGGTATGGGGGGTGGGAAGTTCCACGTTTTGCAGGTGTGTGTGTGAGTGTGTGTGTGTGTGTGAGTGCACTTGCGCATGTGTGTGTATATGTGTGTGTGTGTGTGTGTGCGTGTGTGTGAGTGCACTTGCGCATGTGTGTGTGTGTGTGTGAGTGTACTTGTGCACGTGTGTGTGTGTGAGTGCACTTGCGCATGTGTGTGTGTGTGTGAGTGTACTTGCGCACGTGTGTGTGTGTGTGAGTGCACTTGCGCATGTGTGCATGTGTGTGTGTGTGCGTGCGTGTGTGTTCCTCTAACCACGTCAGTGTAGGTCTCTGCAGCAGACTTCCACTCTCCCCCGGGGAAGCGAGTCTCGTTTTGGAAGACTTCGTCCATAAACTCGGTGTGTCCCGCGTCGGCCTCTGTCAACAGACTAGCACGCACAGAGACGGGCGTTATTGATACACACACCTAAACCCGCTCACAGAGAGCACAGCTGGTTTTAACGGCATGGGGTCGGAGGTCGAGCGGAGTGGGTAGGGAGAGAGATGATGGATGGACATTGGACAGATCACTTGTTTCGCTTGCATGTTTTGGCAGCGAATGACCTTCAAACATTCGACAATAAATCCAGTTCACATCCTGATCCTGGTACGTTTCGGTACGCTTTCCTACAGGGGGGAGGGGCTTGGCAGGAGAGGAACATAAACAATTTGCAGCTGGCATCTCGGGACTATCTCGAGGGAGAGAGAGGCAGAGCGACTAGCCTTTCCTGTGATTGTGATTAAAAGGGTAGATTGTGGAATCTCTTAGTCACTCACTCTAACAGGCCGGAGTCCAACTCTCCGGCCTTTTCCGCCATTTAATAGTTGTTCCCTGGCTAAACCAGGGCAAGCATAACCTCGCAAGAGTTCACGCCCTTCCCCCCTCCTTTAAATGAGGGATGAACACCTTTTGAAAGCTTAAAAATGAGGAGAAACAGCAGCACAAAAGCCCCAGTGTGCAACTGTGAACATTGTGAAATAACATGCCAATGGCAGCATACCACAGCGGGGTCATATTACAGCCACAACAGAGTGAGACAGAGTAGCAGTGATGTAGATGGAGGGTGTATATATTTATATACAGTATATATATACGGAGGTCAAGGGAGTAGGTAGTAGTGTACTCACCCTTTCTCTGGGTCTATGAACCAGTCCCCCTCCCACTCCCAGCCTCGAGGGGGCATGAAGTACTCCTGCTTCAGCTTCAGCTTGCCCGTCACGTCAGAGTGCTTGTAGCGGCCCACCAGGCCCGTGGTACCCCACTTCCCGAACACCTGAGCTTGGTTCTCGTACTGGCAAAAGACACACGGACCCAGACACAGGTTCACATTGCCTGCCCAGATAGCAAGCGGATCTGGGCCATATACAGGCCAGATCTGGCCCTTGTGGCTTAGTTCCGGCCCATATATGGCCCAGAATCATTACACATCCGCTTGCTATCTGGGCTGGTTCATTCTCATAACTGACAGACAAGATGGAGGTTCATATTGCCTGGTTTCTCGTAACTCCCAGATAAGATGCAGGTTCATATTGTGTGGTTTCTCATACTGCGTCACAGACACAGCTTCACGTTACCAACGAAAGAAGGATTCAGTGTCATCTTTAACCGAGCCCTACCAGTTCAGCGAACACGCTAAAGGTGCCCTCTGAGAAGGTGTTGAACTTCTTCTCGTGAGCAGACAGGCCCAGCCACATGTTGACGCGAATCTGAACAGGAACCTTCAAGCCCTTGTTCTTGTCCATGGGGTACTTAAAAAAAATCGCAAATCAGAACCAGAATCGGTATCAAGATCAAGCAAAAAAAAAATCGGAGAGAAATGACAAACGCAATAAGGTAAACACATCGTACCGTTCATGTTTAACGGTTTAAGAGCCTATCAAGGCGCTACGGGCGGCGCTCTCTCTACCTGCATGAAGATGGTTTGCGTGCGTCCACAGTGCTGCCCGCAGGCCTCCTGGCTGTGTGTGGAGTACAGCAGCTGGTGGGCGGGGATGCGACTGCAGGCCACCCTCCTCTCTCCTCTCAGCATCCAGATGATGACGTCGGGCATGCTGTTCTGGGGCTGGACACACACAGGTCACAAGATCATGGAGGCCCTCCTCCACAGGACGCTTCGGACGCAACTCTGTCCTCCTAACAACGACTTAAACTCAGATGCTGTTCAGGCTCCTCGCCAGACCCCGAACAGAGGCTCGACAATGCGACTTCCCCTTTAAAGCTACATGAGATGTCTCGGCACTTTGGCGGCCCCTCTGGTCCTGATAAAATCGGCACTGGAGGGCTGAGTTTCCCAGAGGCATCGTAGCGCTACGTTCATCGTAGCGCTATGATGAACGCCATAGCTTACGATGAACGTAGCGCTACGATGCCTCTGGGAAACTCCTGGATTTTAAGAACCACACTTCCCACAACTCCTCACTCACTCGCTGTAATGAGGGGAAACAAATATGATGACAGGCGTGCGTAGAGCAGACTGGATTGGAAGATTGTAGCTACTTCAATGGACTTTCTGGAAGGATGGCTTCAATGCAGGTAAATACCAGTTCTTCTTTCTTTTATGTGCATGTACAGGTAGATAAATTCGCGGGGCGAAGTGTTTGTTGTCTTCCTGATATTGTGACACGCAAAACCCGTCACTTCCGCTTCCACCACAAGATTTCCCGCCAGTGTACTAGCCAGTAATAAGTTCACAGGGTCTCATGCAGTCTCATGTCACGAAAACAATTTTTGGGGTCTTGCTAAGGCCAATTCATAAACTAATACCAAGTAAAGGTGAATATTGAACTATAAAAAAGTTCTCTCATTGAGCTTTAATGATCTCCCGTAAGGCGTATTCGACCTGGCGAGGCTCCCTTTAACCAGCGGCCCTCCTGACCTCCTACCTCCTAACCTCCTAACCTCCTACCTCCTCAGCCAGCTGCAGGAGCTTCTCCAGCCACGCCTCGATGTCTCCCAGCGTGTCGCGGATCTCCGACGCCTCCTCCCTCATACGACGCGCCCCGGCTAGGATGGTCGCCAGCGCGCTGTCCCTCAGCTTCTTAATCTGGAGATCCAGGGCGGTCAGGTTGGGTTTGCCCTCCAGCGACGGCACACGGAAACTGGCGCAGAGAAGGGATCGGCCTACTTAGCGCTGACTTCGTACAGCAAGCAAATGCTAGCAATGAAAGTACCTACTACTTGTTTTCATGCCAACTTTGCAGAAGGTTCGTGGAGCAGTGTAGATGCTAAGACTGCGCTAGACTGACTGCACTGCTTTTCTATATTGCTCTTTTCTCTTAGCTTATCCCTTTTTTTGCGCTAGCATTTTGTACTCGCCCTTTGCGCTGTCCTGTCTTTGCTCTGTCCTGTCTTTGCTCTGTCCTGTCTTTGCTCTGTCCTGTCTCGTCCCTGCACCCTGTCCAATGTTGTCTCAATGTTATGCACCACTTCCGAAAGCAAATTCCTAGTATGTTGAAAAACTACAATGGCAATAAACAGATTCTGATTCTGATTTTGAAAAGGTTGTCTACCACTCGCTCAATGAGGGGTTCACGTGTGCATTAATCTGTAAAAGTACTGGATTGGAATAAGCATGGGCTGGATGTGGGATTTAAACAGACGCGTCGTGTCAGAGGACCAAGTCTACCTCTCCAGGTCCTCGATGAGCTGATTGAGGAGCTTCAGCCAGATCTCCGCCAGATCCCTGTCAGACACCTTGGCCAAGATGGCCGTCTTCATCGCACTAATGCTCGATTCCTGAAGACAAGAAAGACCGTAAGTAAGGTATCAAGGAAGGTGCAAGTTTCAAAAGAGTTTCAAAACTCCTAAATCGATTGTGGGCTGATGGACTAGCAATGATCTTCAGTCCGCTCTGTGCAGGAAATTCAATCCATGCGATTCCTTTAACCCTAGTCTGTGTGTGTGAGCACTGCTGTGTTGTAGATCAACCATCTGGTCTCGCCTGGACTCACAAGGTGCCCAGAGATGAAGAGGATGATGTTGACGGTGTCCAGACGATGGCTGATGTCCTCCCAGAATGATGTCACCACCACTACAGGCTTAGTGTTCGCCCATGGAAGGTAGTAGTAGTGGTTACCTGGGCAACAGGGAGCAGATGTAACATAGCGCACTCAGTTTCCTGTATTGGCCCAAAACAGTAATTCCAACAGGCTGTTTCTATGTTGGGAGGCCTGACCAGGGTTTGGGAGTTGTAACCAACCCTGTACATGGCTGTTTGGAAGCCAAACCTTATTAGCCATGTTTCCATCCACTTGTCAATCGAATTGTGTGAGGATCGCTAAAAATATGAATGCGAATAAAGCCGGTGATCGTGCGTTTCCATCTAGAGCTTTAAATCGGATAAAGCATTTATCACAAAAGACTTTTATCGAACAAAAGAAAATCCGATGAGATCGACGGTACAAACTTTTTGTTGATTTTCACGATTTTTAATCGAATTTTACTGTTTCCATAAGGCATTTTTAATTCGATATAACTTAATTCGCATAAAACGTGTGGATGAAAACATGGCTATTGATATCAAGGACTGGGATGACAGATGACCGGTCGGTCCTCACCGTCGAACACAGCACAGCTGTACTGGGTCGTGGAGGCCAGCGGCTTGCAGGTGGCGTCCAGCTTGTTGCCGTAGTTGCCAATGCTGACCTCGAACTGGATGGGCTCTCCCGGGTCTTGCAGCATGCTGCTGCTGTGGAACACGGCACACAGACAGAACTTCCTCCGCCGTTGGTATTTCTGAGGGAGGGAGGGGAAGAGAGAGATGAGGGAGGGAAAGAGAGAGATGAGGGAGAGAGAGAGAGAGAGGGTTCAAGATCAACCCTGCGACAGCCAAGTGAGGTCTTCTGTACATTCAGGGACCAATTTAACACCCAAGCATGGTTCAATTAACCACTTCCACAGCACCACCCTTTGCTGGGGTTTTTCCTGGTTGAGAATGGGTCTTTGGGGGGTGATGCGCACACAATTTTGGGGGGAAACCTCCCTTTTATGCCGAGTAGCCTACCAGCGTATATAGGTCTATATTCTTCGTTGTCGTTCTGACTGAGCTCACTTTTCACAATGGCGGGAAATCTCCTGACATGACACAAGGTGGATATGAAGCTAAAATGTTTAAGATCCTGATAACCTGTCTATTAATTATCTCGATTACTAGTGGTCCAAACCATGGACAATGCAAGAAAGAGGGATGGGCTGCACTTGAAACAAGCTATCAAACACATTTGGAGAGGATTTGAATTGCTATTTTTATTCTCAATTTTTAGACTTTTGGCACTGGTGATTTTCCATTGGCTCTGGCTAAGATCTCTTTGAGGGGTGCCAAAGATTCCTCTATGCAGGAAAAACCTTGTTTGCGGTACCTGGAAGTTAGGGGGCACAGTACCTGGACGACCAGTATATCATCACTGGAGATCTCGTCCACAGTCTTGTCTGCCTTGCCTTCTAGTTGGGTAGAAAGCTCCACCAGGATCCTCCCACGATAGGCCACGCCTTCCCCCTGTCAAAAAACACCCGGATAAAAAAAACGTTCATGTTCGCAAGGGAAGCCTATAATAAATGAAACATTTCGAGATGGGTTAGCGCTCGGGTAGTCAGTCCAGGAGCCATAGCCCGATTTATAGGTGAACCTTGTTTTGCTGTTTCTTGTAGCTTGGGGGTACCTCTTCAAAATACAGGAGGGTGCTCGGTGATATCCCTTGAGCATTTTCAGATATTAACCCCTTCATGCCCGAAAATGCCAAAATCACACAAAAATAGAGACTTATGATATTGAATGATGCATTATAGGATTAAATGGATCATCTACAATGACTATTAATAAAGGAGGTCATGTATTCTAAATGAATACTGCAGAGGCGTAGCCAGAAATCACCTGGTGGGTGGGTGGAGGCAAAAAAAATGGGTGGGCAACGAAGCACAATTTATGCCCCAAGTTATGGTAATAATATTACGTATTAGGGTCTTGAGCATCCTACCCTGAAACATGTACAGAACATGGAACATGGCAAACCATGCACTTTACAGCTGCATTTCTTGGAGCTACAAGGAGTTTCACTCTTGCAGTCACACCGGCTCATGTTCAGGATGTAGTCTGGAACCAGTCTGACATCTTCTGGTAGGTGGATTGGGATCAGTGCCCTGTTACTAGTGTCCTTTTCCCATCCAAATTCCTCTGGGTTCATTGCAGGTGGCAGATTGTTATTGAGATTTCACCACAGGTATGCTTAGAAATGGGCCCTCTTTAAATTTTCAGTGAACGCTTCCTTTGTTGGAGGTATAGCAGCTAGATTTGGTGAAGACATATGTCCTTTCCCGTTCTTTTTTCCCCAGACAATCTGAAAATGCTCAAGGGATATCACCGAGCACCCTCTTGTATTTTGAAGAGGTACCCCCAAGCTACAAGAAACAGCAAAGAAAAAAATTCCACCCGACAAAACAGCAGGGTTAGATTTAACACAGGCAACAGCGGGGACAGACCTTGCCGTGGTTGAGGTCCTCGTAGGGGTCCGGGAGGCCGGTGAACTCGCGGGGGCTCCCGTAAAGGTTGACGTAGCAAGGGCCAAACGCAGGCAGGAAGCCCACCTCAGCCTCCCCCGTCTTCCCTGGGGGGACGCAGGGTCACGTTAGGCTTCTCCTAGCGTTAGGCATCTCCTAGCGTTAGGCATCTCCTAGCGTTAGGTATCTCCTAGCGTTAGGCATCTCCTAGCGTTAGGTATCTCCTAGCGTTAGGTATCTCCTAGCGTTAGGTATCTCCTAGCGTTAGGCATCTCCTAGCGTTAGGCATCTCCTAGCGTTAGGCAACGTGAGTCTGGAGGTCTACTGGGGGTGCTGAGCCAAACTGTTGAGGTACTGCTCTCCGCTAAGAATCTAGCAGGTGAATTATCAGGCATTTTTAGACTTAAGCCCCAGACGCACTGGGAGAGTCTGACGCTAGCGTTATGAAGTACACCAATTGTTTTAAATGGCCGATCACGCACCGAAAGCGATTTGAGGCGAGTCAAACTGCCTTGACGCTTCTTCTCCGAACTTGTTTACATTTTGGAGCGTCAACTGAGCGTCAATTAAATCAGCTCCCTATCAAAGCTGACGCCTGCAGTGCGCCATAGGAGCGTCGAATGAGGTGAGTCAAATGAAGCACGTCAATTGACTCTTCCAGTGCGTTTGGGGCTTTAACATCAGTTTTAGTGTGAAAGAACAGGTTAAAGAACACGTTTTGAATTTTAGTTTTGGTCAGGTTTTGGTGCTAGCAACTTGTGGCACATGCAAAGGCGCTCTAGTCTACATATTTGAGAAAAAAGGGGAGAATTTTTGCACACAACACACAAATTTCATGCAAATGCGTTGAAGCGATGAAGACAGAAGGCATTGATGGGATTATAAACAGCGCATGCACGCCATGCCAGACACACGCTATCACACTATTGATCAACCAAATCTATTCAACCTTCATACTGTTGATCGGCCCCAAATCCCGCATGTTCATCTATAGCAGGAAGAAGAAAATACAAATACATGGGCTGTTTGAAAGTATTCCGTCAGGTGTGTGAAACTCTTTGGACCCTATTTTACCGGCAAATACATTTATTACAAGAGTTTTCTTTACACAGTTGTGCGCGTCATCTGATCACGGTATCCTTTATGTGAATTGGGGGTCCACTCCATTAATATCTAGGTGGTTTGATGCACACTCCAGGGGAGAGTTCAATCTGAAAACGGTGTGCAGCACTTTGCGGTGGGTTTCAGGGTTGAACGACATAGTACGTTTCCTCAAAACGGTGTGCAACGGGCTAGGAGGTAGGTTTTCTCTTGTTTGGCGGGTGTGTCAGAGGTGTTACCCAATCATCAGACTGATATATAAACCCCGCCCTATCTGCTCAGCTGCCATAAGTGCAAGGCTTGCGGTGTTCAACACACCACTGTTTCCGTTTCAATAAACATTTCGCACCGTTTTGTCGGGGCTGAACTCACCCTAGATTACGCCATAGCCTACATTGTGCCCCCACCTACACACCCACACAACGTGCTTCATCTTTTTTCTAGGCTAGGGCCAGCAGGTCAGTGATCCAGATAACCTTAGGAATGCTTCAAATGTTTGGACAGGTCAGGTGGTCTCTCTAGGTCATCCTCCATCGGCGCTTGTGGTCATTCCCATCCTCCGTACATCCGGCTAGCGCGCTGGTGCTTTCTGCTCTTTCTTGAGTACGTCCACCTATGTTGTGTCGGACGCCCTCGTGACCGATGCCCATGTGTTGCCTCCCACGGCACCATTTTGCTGGCTGGCAGCTCCTGGTGCCTCTGGCAGTGACCTCTGACCTGCCAGCCTCACTCTCCTAGCTGCTATTTTCTAACTCCCCCTTGGTGACCCCCCATACAGATGCTTGTTGATAACACCCCCCATACAGATGCTTGTTGATAACATGCTCGTTCTTGTTGATCTTAAGCACCAGCAGCATTCTGGTGTAGCACCCATCTGGGGACTTCTGCAGGGTGGGGCTTCAGGGTCCAGCGTTCACAGCCGTGTAGAAGAACAGACTCTACCGTCGCGGAGAAGAAGCTGAGCTTGATTTGTCGGGGGAGGTTGGAGTTCCACACACATTCTTGCTCGGACGAGTTGACCCAGGTATTTTAAATAATTTACTTCCCTCAGAGCGGTGCCTCCTGTTGTCGTTAGAGGCGGATGGTCCGGGAGAATGTTGTAGATGATTACCTCGGTTTTCTTGGCATTTAGCCGAAGGCCAACCTTGGCACACTCTGTCTCCACACTGTGCGGGAGCTCCTGCACTTTCTCTTCGTAGCCGGAGAGCTGCTGGTGTCATCCGCGTAGTCCAGGTCTGTTAGGACTACAGTGGGGTGTGTTGTCTCAACCTCATGGGTGTTATAGTGAGGTCGTGGTAGTGGTACAATACAGCCCTCTGTATGTTTTCTGAGAAGCGTTCCTGGCATGACCGTGCAAAACTGTCAAAATGACCGAAACGGCATTGGCCACACCGAGTGCGACCATCTTCACTTCCGCGTCTACGTTCCGACAGTGTCGGATTCGCCAAAACACGGCCCTTTGTCTAAACAAGAGAGAGGGAGAGAGAAAAGAGAGAGAGGGAGAGAGGGGAAAAAAAGACAGAGAGAAAGAGAGCGAGGGAAAACAGAAGAATACGTCTTCAACCTTACCTTGAACTTCTCCACTAGAGGAGGCTATTTTGGCCAGGTTCAGGTAGGTGGTGCCGATGGCGTCATTCTTGGTCAGGCGATCCCTGAATCAGAGACACAACACTCACTGACCAGAGTGAAACTACGGAGCCTGTCTGAGGTAAAGCCCCTCCCTCTAGCTGTCCCTGCCTGCTTCAGGCCTGTGTAGGGCCTTGGTGTCCTGGACTAGAGGGACGCCGGAGTTCCCCTGTAGCCTTCAACGCAGGTCCGACCCCATGACCTCCGATTGGCCCCTCAGAAGCGATAGTTCCTTGATTAAACCGCCACCCTCCTCTTTCTAGAGTCCACTCTCCCCTAGGTGGCGCTCTCTTTTAACTGTCCACAACCAACCTTTAGCCCGAACGCCTAGACGCTTATGTAGACCTGTCAGGGTTGAGTAGATTATATACCTAAGCAAAACAGCAACGGCTTTGCCTTGTCCTCTAAAAGCTGCATTTTCATATCTTGCTCAAGATATAGCTATATAGTGAAATGCTTAAAACGGACACTGGTACAACCCTTTCAAATGAACACACCCATATCTAGAGAGTGTAGGGGCAGCTTGTGGTCAGAGTGTGTGGTGGTTTTCACACTGGACGGAGCTCCTGTTGTCCTAACCTCTCAACCTGGGAACCCAGACAGGGTTCCAGAGACTGGCTGAGGGCAGCGTTGAGCCCACAGGATTTTCGGGCTGGGAGAGGGAGCGGCCAGCCATGCTCAGTCTGAGTCATACTCACACACACACACACACACACACACACACACACACACACTGCAGCTGCTGCCAGGGCCCTCCCAAGCCAAACATATACACACACATACACACACACACACACACACACACACACACAAGGAATCTCTTACTCACACACGCGCACACACACACACACACACACACTGCAGCTGCTGCCAGGGCCCTCCCAGGCCAAACACATACACACACACACACACAAGGAATCTCTTACTCACACACACACACACACACACACACACACAATGACCACACGACCACACGCCAGAGGCTCCTCCTCTCATAGCCAACAGCAGCTCAGCCAGAGAGGCACCCCAAGGGTGGACAACTACAGGACATCATCCTCCATTAGGAAACGCTGTGTGAAGCCTGCAATCCCTGGACACAGCCTACCTTTAATCAAAATAGGAATGTAGGCCTACAAATCATGTTCTGCTTCAGGAGTTGGCTCACCAGTCAAAGACAGTCAGTTTGATGCGCTCACACATGGATGGGAACTGCAGTAAAAAAGAAAACACAATTCAACTACAGGGAGTACAGTTTTGAACAGCAATTGGCCGGGTTTCCTGATAAAGAACCTTCTTAAGGAACCCTTTAGATGGGAGTTAAGAAGTACGGTAAAAGATGTGGAACATCTAGTATACCCTTACCTTGACCTGCAGGTTCAGCAGCTGGTTCCACTCCGGGTTGGCGTTCTTCTCAACGATCTGCGTGCACAGCTGCGGAGGAACATCACATTGACCTCACTGTCTAGACGTCCAGAGGACAACCACGACCTCCCATCACTTTGAAGAGACGGGTCGCTCTAAAATGAACATTTTGTCAGATTTGCGCCGATGTTTGGCTGGGCCTTAGCCTCTTCACGGTAGGATTGGTCAGTCTTGGTCAGTCTAACCTTTTTACCAGCGAAGCGAGCCTCCAGGAAAGGATCCACCAGGTTCTTCTTGTTCCCGTCCCCTCCAAAGAGCCCCTTCACCGACTGGACAAACGCATCGTCCACTGCACGGGAAAAAACGCAGCCGCCCATCAGTGAGTTTGATAGATGCGCTGTGTTTTCTGTCTGGGATGTGTGTGTGTGTGTGTGTGTGTGTGCGCGCGCCTTACTCTGGGGGATGTCCTCGGCTCGGAACACCTTGAGGGTCAGGGTGGCCCATCGTAGGGTGACCCCCGCTGGGAGGAGCAGGTTACTCTCTATGTCATCCTGGTCATCGTTGGACCCTCTCTTCTCCACCTGCAGTACACACACACACACACACACACACACATGTGTCATATCATAGCCACACTATAGGGATTTTTTTTTGCTGTGTCCAGATCTAAATGAGTCTGTAAATGGTAAATGGACTGCACTTATATAGCGCTTCTCCACCTTAGCGGCACTCAAAGCGCTTTACAATG
>NC_140262.1:4703358-4730858 GCF_949987555.1 Borostomias antarcticus
GTGGACAGTCCCCATTAATTAACTGTGCAATACAGTAAATGGGGCAGCTTTAGCCGACACGGCTAATTTCCAGCTGAAGTCCCCGTCCAGTTGTTAAAAAGCCCCCTAAAATACAAATTACTTAATCTTAACCTTGAATCTAAGTACAGCGCAAGTACAATGCTCCCTTAACTCTGAGTGTAGGTTCAACGGTAAATACACAGTAGCACCAACAGCATGGCGCTGAGGGGGACGGGACCAAATAATCAAATACCAGCCGTGACTTCCTCCTCTGACTCTCATTCTTCCCTGTGTTTTCGTTCTGTTACGACACAGTGCCATAGTCATCTCCTAGGAGAACAAACAGAGCCCCATTCAAACAGGAAGGCCCGGCTAGGATGAAGCCCGTCTCCCACTCAGCTCATACAAGTCTGAGCGTGGCGGGGCAGGGCGGGGCAGGACGGGGTGGGTAGGAGACGGTGGTGAAACAGTAGTAGAAACACAGGGTTGGGCCAAGATACTTTTCCCATAAGATTGCAGGGGATGAGGTATTTCTGGACAGGTATCAGCTTATAACGGTTATAATATGGTTATAGGCGGCTATCATCTGTGCTGCTCACTATTGGGCGTTGGGGTACCTTGCTGGGTAGTGAGAGGCACTCTGTAATGACAACCTTCATGTTACCGCTTATAACAGATTAAGATTAAGCGTTGTTTTAAGACACCCTTCCTTCCTCTAATCTCAGTCCATCTCTCTCTCTCTCACACACACACACACACACACACACGCACACACACATACCCACAGACACAGTGTTTCAGTTAGGTGGAGCAGGCTATGCCTTCCTGTAGTGGGTTGAGTGGAAATCCCTCTGTTTCTCAGTTCTGGTTCTATCATGGATGAATTATAATGGTCGACTTACTTGTTTTGGCCAATAGTCTCGTAGTCTTTGACGATCACGTCGATGTAGGAGGACGAGTCGAGAGCAGAGCCTTTCAGGTCAAACTCAAGCACCTGAAATCATATATGGACAATCACCAACTCAACAGTACACTTTGCGTATAGAGTATTTAACACAGATCACAACACAACATGCTGGTCATGCATAATAAACACAGATGGGGAACAGGTAAAACATGTTGCATAGAGCAAGTATCGCTAAATATAAAATAACACAATAACAAAAGAGGGAAAATGTTGATTAAAACAGAGGTGAAATACTTAAGTTATACTAAGGGGGGGATTGATAGTGTGTTGAGATGGTCTTGATCATCAATGGGAGGAAGCTACAGAGCAATATTAGCCCAGTGTTGATATTTAGCTCTGAATACCTGCTGTCAGAGAGAGACTTGCACACCTTTGATAAACTATGTGAAATGAACACAGGATTCATGTAGAGACTTGAAGCATTATTCAAGGCTCTCTGCTACCATCAGTCTGTTTGGGGAGATGTGTGTGTGTGTGTGTGTGTGTGTGTGTGTGTGTGTGTGTGTGTGTGTGTGTGTGTGTGTGTGTGTGTGTGTGTGTGTGCGTGTGTGTGTGTGTGTGTCAGGGTGTGTGTGTGTGTGTGTGTGTGTCAGGGTGTGTGTGTGTGTGTGTGTGAGCTCGCGAGATCGGGATAGTTTCACGAGGCTAGCGCAGAAGAAGAAAAAAAATAAAACTGGTAGGCTACTGAAACTAATAAAAACTAAAACTAAGCATTTTCCCCAAAAAACTTAACTAAAGTAGCAAACCTGCTTTAAAAACGAATTGAAACTAAACTGAATTTGAACGCAAAAAGTTAAAACGATATAAAAATAAAAACTAATGAAAAAAGCAAAACTATTATAACCTTGGTGCGTGTGCGCGTGTGTTACCTCATTCCAGACCGGGTTCACTTCGCTGTCTATTGATTTGGTTTTCTTTTTTTCATCTGCAAATAACGGTTGATTAAACAATAATTTGTACAGTTTGCAAATGTTAATATAAACAACATAAGCCCTAGCCTATACCATTTAGCCTCAAGAGACGACTAGCCTATGGTCACTTGAAAACCATAATAGGCAACTATTTAGAAGATCGACATCACATCTGTGTATCACAAAACAATGACAAAGAATTTGAAAAAACAATCAGATTTGTACCCCAACAACAGAGCATCTACTCAATAGAACTACCTGTGGCAGCCACAATAGAAGTTAACTACTGTCTCTCTCTTCTCTCTCTCTCTCTCTCTCTCTCTCTCTCTCTCTCTTACCTTTAAAAATCACAGAGACGACAGGATCAGGAACAGAAAGCGTCTTCTTAGGTAAACCTTTGGCGGATTCGACCACAACACGCAACATGATGATAAAGACAAAAGACAATCAGTTATTTATCCGAGCAGCAGCAGCATCCTCACCCTCATCCCAGAGCCGAGAGGGGAGTCGAGGCAGAAACAGCTCTCTATGTCATTTGGGGGAATTAGGGCGGGTGTGGTGAAGAACTGGCCTATCGGACCTGCAGGCGAGTGCTGCCATCATCTGAACAGATTTGTCGAGGAGGGAGACAAGGGACGTTGACATTGCATATCAGCACTTTATAAAGTTGACTAGTGAAATGATGATAGAGAATAAAGACCTAAGGTCTGCATTTGATGAACGAACTGATAATGAAATGTAGGACCTAGGTCAATTTCGGAAATGTAACACCTTCCCAGACAATAGTTTACCTTATTATTGAGTCTGTTACCTACTGACAAAGCGTGCTACCTTGATCACTAAAACGTTGTACTCTGTCTCCATCTAGCGGTTGGTAAAATTATAACACCCATGAGTTGAGGCCGCGTTCCAGTTTCATTGTTCAGGCCCAGTTTTTCCATTCACTTCCCTCTTTCTGCCGCCAGGTGGCGACAACCGCCTGCAAAACCAAAAAAAGGGAAACGCAGGAATACATTCCATTGCAGAATATTGTACCCTCACGTCACCACCTTGACTCTCTTTCACGAACCTGGTTGAACAGAGTAAACTCTGAGTAAGAGGAAACGTGACACATCTAAGAGGATACCAATTTTTATTCAC
This sequence comes from Borostomias antarcticus, assembly GCF_949987555.1. Taxonomy (NCBI): domain Eukaryota; kingdom Metazoa; phylum Chordata; class Actinopteri; order Stomiiformes; family Stomiidae; genus Borostomias; species Borostomias antarcticus. The sequence continues at coordinate 4,706,377 of NC_140262.1, forward strand.
GTCTCTAATCTATGCCCAGCAGTAGGCGACCTCAAAAGGGCACACGCGAGATATTGAGGACACGTGAGAGGGTGCAACGTTCCGGAATGGAATGCGTCCCGCGCAGAGCTCTGTTTGGTCCTAAATACACATTCCAGTGATTTGCAGAAAACAGCGGTTCAATCGACACCGGGATTTCAGTCCCCTACGGAAAGCAGTGCTGAAATAGTAAAAGGTACCGTGAACATGTTGTTTTTGTCTGATAAACTGACTGCATGGGTTCAATCCTGCTCTATCTGAAGATCGCCTTTCGCTTTCTGTGAATATCTCGAAATTTCCTTGCTGATTTATCCACGGGTACAGATCATATATCTCCACTGAGCTTTAATTCTACATCGTTATGTTGAGCATATCACATGCATGTCGAGGATTAGATCTTGCAATGTTGCTACGTGTTTGCTATACTTTGATTACCAACATTTAATGTGACTTGTTGATTATAAAACCAGAAACTGTCTCAAAGGGCTGAGAAAGTTTGCTGCCGCAGCTGTAAACTATCATCAAAGGACTGCATAGCATAATATTGCCAAGTGCGTCTTTGTTAGTTTCAACAATGTTGCAGTTGCCTGAACTGAATTAGAAACGTTAATGTCACGTAACGGCCACGTAACTGAAACTCTTGCTTATTTTATCTGCGCAAGTTTCATTCACGAGTTCAGCAGCATCGCAGTGATTTCCGTCTGGAATAGGAAGCGCTCGGATGGAGAGAAGGGGTGCTCCCTTCTGCGATGGGGGAGGGGCACAGACGTGGCAGTCTCGCCTGGAACTGAACCTATGTCTAAACTTTGGGACCGACACATTCCTTGAAAGCGGGGTTATGTCAGGACTCGTTTTCTTCAACCCGTTGGGGCTGCCAACATGGCTGCAGTTCTGGAAAACCCACCGGGAGAGTTGGGGTCCTTTTCTAGGCCGGGCTAGGGCCCCTGCTAGTGGCCCTGCTAGTGCCCCTGCCCCTGCTAGTGCCCCTGCTAGTGCCCCTGCTAGTGCTAGTGCCCCTGCTAGTGCCCCCTGCTAGTGCCCCTGCTAGTGCCCCCTGCTAGGGCCCCTGCTAGTGCTAGTGCCCCTGCTAGTGCCCCTGCCCCTGCTAGTGCCCCTGCTAGTGCTAGTGCCCCTGCTAGTGCCCCCTGCTAGTGCCCCTGCTAGTGCTAGTGCCCCTGCTAGTGCCCCCTGCTAGTGCCCCTGCCCCTGCTAGTGCCCCCTGCTAGTGCCCCTGCTAGTGCTAGTGCCCCTGCTAGTGCCCCTGCTAGTGCCCCTGCTAGTACCCCTGCTAGTGCCCCTGCTAGTGCCCCTGCTAGTGCCCCCTGCTCGTGCCCCTGCTAGTGCCCCTGCTAGTGCCCCTGCTAGTGCCCCCTGCTCGTGCCCCTGCTAATGCCTCTGCTAGTGCCCCTGCTACTGCCCCTGCTAGTGCCCCCTGCTAGTGCCCCTGCCAGCATCACACCCGTAGGCGTCCCATTCTGTGTCACTACAATCTGCTCCGTGTTGGGGATTAACCTCCTGTTAGCCTCGAGACCAAATCAAATCCAGCCTAACATAAAAGCAACCATTACATTTCTGTCTTTACATGGAAGGGGTTTCCCCAACTGTGCGTGTGTGTGTGTGTGTGTGTGTGTGTGTGTGTGTGTGTGTGTGTGTGTGTGTGTGTGCGCGTGTGTGTGTGTGTGTGTGTGTGAACCTGTGCTCTCCACTCTGACTTAACAGCCCATCGTAAATATTTGTGTCCCCCAGTGTGTGAACAGTTGTTGTCCTATGTGTTGCTTTGTGAGGTGGTGTGTTGCTGAAGCAGCTCCCCACCCAACCCCCACCCTCCACCCCCACCCTCCACTTCCTCCTTGCAGATGCTCCTCAGGAAGCCCTGTAAGCCTCAGACACCAGTAACTCACGACAGTACGGTTATCTTGTCATAATAACAGGTGCATAACCTCCACGGAAAACGCCGGCCTTCCACTCTTTAGCTCTGCTAAAACCCGTGTCATCAAACCGCTGCTCCCAGTTCTCACAGCACTCTGGACCAATTAGAACGGCTCAGTTAGAACGGCTAGCCTAAACAACTTCCTCCCAGGTTAGGTGAGGCCTGCGCACCGACTTTCAAACGCCCTCGTCCTGTTTTATCAAGCTGTAGCAGGAAGCAATGAATTGTAGTATTCTTGCGGGGTAGTATCAAATGGTGGGGTAGTATCAAACTGTGGCGGGGTAGTATCAAACTGTGGTGGGGTAGTATCAAACTGTGGTGGGGTAGTATCAGACCGTGGCGGGGTAGTATCAAACTGGTGGGGTAGTATCAAACTGTGGCGGGGTAGTATCAAACTGTGGTGGGGTAGTATCAAACTGTGGTGGGGTAGTATCAAACTGTGGTGGGGTAGTATCAGACTGTGGTGGGGTAGTATCAAACTGTGGTGGGGTAGTATCAGACTGTAGCGGGGTGGTATCAGACTGTAGCGGGGTGGTATCAAACTGTGGCGGGGTAGTATCAGACTGTGGTGGGGTAGTATCAGACTGGTGGGGTAGTATCAGACTGGTGGGGTAGTATCAAACCGTGGGGGGGTAGTTTCAGACTGTGGTGGGGTAGTATGAATCTGTGGTGGGGTAGTATCAAACTGTGGTGGGGTAGTATCAAACTGTGGTGGGGTAGTATCAAACTGGCGGGGTAGTATCAAACTGTGGCGGGGTAGTATCAAACTGCAGCGGGGTAGTATCAAACTGGTGGGGTGGTATCAAACTGTGGCGGGGTAGTATCAAACTGTGGCGGGGTAGTATCAAACTGTGGCGGGGTAGTATCAAACCGTGGTGGGGTAGTATCAAACTGCAGCGGGGTATTATCAAACTGTGGCGGGGTAGTATCAAACCGTGGCGGGGTAGTAAGTGTTTATGGAGTGTGTTCAGAGCAGCGTTGAAGGGGCAGTAGTGAAAGGCCTGGTTCAGCTGAGGCAGGTGGGCGCACAGCAGGGGGTGTGGCTTCGGCGCGCTGCCAGCGTGGGTATTGAGAGCGCGTGGGCGCAGCGGGACACTGCAGATCCATTCACTAAGAACAGGCCGGGCCTCAGATGCACGCCATGGTACCAGGCCGCCACCAGCCTTCCGCCAGTCCAGCGTGACGGTAGCGACGGTGAAGACGATGTGATTTCACGCTTCGTGCCCGGTAGCCATTAAGAGGCGCAGAACGCCGTGCTCCTCTTAAAGGCCTTGGTGACGCAGTCCGTTTTGATTGGTCAGTTTTGTCAGTGTTTACCTTTCGAGGAAGGAAACCCCGTCGCGGTCACCCACCCTCCTCTTCCTCTCCATCTTCCTCTCCCTCATCTCTTCATCCGTCTTCATTCCCAAGAAGGGATGAGTCAGCGTGAAGGCCTGGCTGACATTCCAGGATGACTAACTCCATATCCCCCCCCCCCCCCACACACACACACACACACACACACACACACTGATGCAGAGCCAGCAGGCTGACAGGGAGATGATGGAGCCCAGGAGTGTGTGCTGCTGGTGTGTGCTGCTGAGCGCTCTGCTGTACTCATCCTCCGCTCACAATGACTTCTTCACCTCCATCGGTAACTACTACCCCGTCAGTCATCCCTCTCTCTCTTTCTCACTCTCTCTCTCTCTCTCTCTCTCTCTCTCTCTCTCTCACTCTGCCTCCCGCTCTCTCCCTGTCTCTCTCTCTCTCCCTGTCTCTCTCTCGCTCCCTGTCTCTCTCTCCATCTCTCTCTCTCTCTCCCTGTCTCTCTCTCTCTCGCTCCCTGTCTCTCTCTCTCTCTCCGTCTCTCTCTCTCCGTCTCTCTATCTCTCTCTCTCCCTGTCTCTCCCTCTCTCTCTCTCTCACTCTGCCTCCCGCTCTCTCCCTGTCTCTCTCTCTCACTCTCTCTCTCACTCCCTGTCTCTCTCTCTCTCTCTCACTCCCTGTCACTCTCTTTCTCTCTCTTTCTCTCTCTTTCTCTCTCTCTCTCTCTCTCTCTCTCCTCTCTCTCTCTCTCTCTCTCCCTGCCCTTTCCAACCATATCCTGGCCACCGACGGTCACTTAACTTGACCGGTAATCAATTCCCTGCAGGAAACACATTTGTCCCAGTCGTTGAAATCAATAGTAGGGCCAAAGTGTTCATTGCTACCATGCACACCAAATGTGTGCTCCTATGTGCTCTAAAGATTAGCACTGATTACGTTGTGTCTCTGACTGTTTTGTGTGTGTGTGTGTGTGTGTGTGTGTGTATGTGTGTGTGTGTGTGTTCCTCAGGCCAGATGACAGACCTGCTGTTCACAGAGAAGGATCTGGTCACATCTCTGAAGGACTACATCCACGCGGAGGAGAGCAAGCTGGAACAGGTCAAAAAGTAGGAGCTCCGCCTGATACGCAAACCAAGTCTCTCTCTCTCTGTCTCTGTCTCCCTCCCTCTCTCTCTCTCTGTCTTTCTCTCTCTCTCTCTCTCTCTGTCTCTCTCTCTCCTCTCTCTCTCTCTCTGTCCCTCTCTCTCTCTCTCTCTCTCTCTGTCTCTCTCTCTGTCTCTCTCATTGTCTCCTGCCTTCTCCTTACTCACTCTCCCTCTCTCTCGTTGCCTCATGCCTTCTCTCTCTCTCTCTCTCTCTCTCTCTCTCTCTCTCTCTCCTTCTCTCTCTCTGTCACTTGCTCTCTCATTGGCTCCTGCCCCCTCTCTTTCTCTCTCTCTCTCTCTCTCTCTCTCTCTCTCTCTCTCTCGCTCTCTCTCTCTCTCTCTCTCTCTCTACACACGGCCTGATGCTTTCATCAACCAGCTACCTCTCCCTTTCCCTCCTTCTCTTCCTCTCCCTCTCTCCCTCTCTCCTTCTCTCTCACATATAAACGGTTGTTCCAGCTCAGGCTCTGGTATCAAAGAGAAAGAACGTACCCGCGCTTCTCAGCCACACCTGCCCCACCTGCCCCCACCTGCCCCCACCTGCCCTACCTGTGCCAGGCCAGCGGATACGGTGTCACCCCTGTGTCCCTGTCCACAATGGCCCCAGCTAGCTAGACCTGCTTCTCTGCGTCTGGCTGCTGCGCTTAGATGAAAAGAGACGCGTCCATTCAGTCAACAGAACAGGGCGTGTCACATGGGGCATGAATGAAAATGTACCTGGGTCACCGAGTGATTGAGGCTGTGTTTCTTTGTTTTGTGTGTGTGTGTGTGTGTGTGTGTCCAGGTGGGCTGAGAAACTGGATGTCCTGACCGCCAAGGCCATGCAGGACCCCGAGGGCTTCCTAGGCCACCCGGTGAACGCGTTCAAGCTGATGAAGAGGCTGAACACGGAGTGGGCCGAGCTGGAGAGCCTGGTCCTCACCGACGTGTCTGACGGTCAGGAAATACACACGCACGCACGCACACACACATGCGCACACACACACACACACACACACACACCATCCTGAAGTCATGCTCTGTGGCGTTGTTAGTAGTCTCGACGCCAGACCCGTGAGAGTTCCTTCTCTGATACGCTAACGTAAGCTACGCTAACTCCGTCGCTGCACGCTGCAGATCTCTATGGGTCTGGGACACTTCATGCGAAAATCCTGGCAATTCATTGGTTTCCCTGCGACACCAATCAGTAACGACTTTCGCGATCAGGTGTTCCCCCCCGTACAGTAGATATGCCCCGCCCCTCTAATTTCTCAATTGAGAAATGAGAGGCCAGAACTTGTGTGTGTTACTGACTCTCCTCTTCATACTGTACCTCTCCTCCCTGTAACTATACCTCCCCCCCCCCCCCCCCCATTCCAGGCTGTAGCTAACACACCTCTCTCTCTCCTCCTCCTCCTCCTCCTCCTTCTCTCCTTCCTGTAACTTATATCTCCTCCTCCCTCCGCAGGCTTCATCTCCAACCTGACCATCCAGAGGCAGCACTTCCCCAACGATGACGACCAGACCGGCGCCGCCAAGGCCCTGATGAGGCTGCAGGACACCTACCAGCTGGACACACACATCTTCTCCACCGGGGAGCTGCCTGGTGAGCACACACACACACACACACACACGTCTTCTCCACCGGGGAGCTGCCTGGTGAGCACACACACACACACACACACACACACACACACACACACACACACACACACGTCTTCTCCACCGGGGAGCTGCCCGGTGAGCACACACACACTCACACACACACACACACACACACACACACACACACACACACACACACACTGCGCTCAACCCGTCCCTTTGTCCTTCCCCCCCACGCGCGCACGCGACCATGCGCCGCCCACTGCACGTGTGCAGGAGCGTGCCCAGCTCGTAAACATTCCTACCTCTTCTTCCCCTCCAGGCGTCTCCCCGGACGACGCCTCCGTGAGCACCCTGACGGCGGAGGACTGCTACGAGATGGGCAAGATCGCCTACTCGGACGCCGACTACTACCACACGGAGCTGTGGATGTCCCAGGCGCTCCGCCAGCTGGACGAGGGCGAGGCGAGCCCCGTGGAGGCGGTCACCATCTTGGACTACCTCAGCTACTCCATCTACCAGCAGGGGGAGCTGGAGAGAGCCCTGGAGCTGACCAAGAGGCTGCTACTACTGGGTGAGCGAGCGGTCGTCACACCGGCTGTAGAGCGGGGCCGTCCGACAACCGTAGGGTCGGCGGTTCGAATCCCGCCTCCTCCCGTCCGCATGTCGAAGAGTCCTCCGGCGAGACACCGAACCCCAAATTGCTCCCAATGAGCAGGCTAGCACCTTGCATGCAGCTGCCGCCATTGGTGTGTGTGTGTGTGTGTGTGTGTGTGTGTGTGTGTGTGTGTGTGTGTGTGTGAATGAGAGGCCTTCATTGTAAAGCGCTTTGGATAGAAGCGCTATATAAGTGCGGTCCGTTGACCTTTCACCCCCCACAGACGCGGGTCACCAGCGGGCCAACGGGAACCTGAAGTACTTCGAGTACCAGCTGGCCAAGCAGAGGAAGGCAGAGAAGGAGGCGGGGGGAGAGAAGGAGGCGGGGGCAGAGAAGGAGGCGGTGAAGAAGACGACGAAGGAGAAGAGGGAGGCGGGGCAGCAGACCGACTACCTGCCCGAGAGGAGGAAGTACGAGCAGCTGTGTCGCGGGGAGGGCCTCAAGATGGTGAGGGGCGCCGGTCAGACACACACACGCACACATATACACACACAAATACACACACACACCATCTCCATTGGACAGCTGCCTGGTGAGGCTGAGAGCACACACACACACACACACACACACACACACACACACACACACACACACACACAAGCAAATTCAGATCCGTGACACAAATGTTTTGTTTAGAATTCTGTTTACATTGTGTACCATTCTCTCTCTCTCTCTCTCTCTCTCTCTCTCTCTCTCAGACCCCACGCAGGCAGAAACACTTGTTCTGTCGCTACTATAACAACAATCGCCACCCCCTCTACGTGATTGGTCCGGTGAAGCAGGAAGACGAGTGGGACCGCCCCCATATTGTGCGTTACCACGAAATCCTGTCGGACAAAGAGATCGAGAAGATCAAAGAGCTGGCCAAACCACGCGTGAGTCCACTCTCCTCCTAGGAGAACTGTCCCTCACATTCAATCAGCTGTGGATGGAGGCATTCAGCACCAGACCTCTTTCAAATACTATTTGCAAATACTGTACAGATACCTGGGGCGTGCTGTCGGGTCCGACTGCTTAGCTGCAGGTGCTGTCATCCTCTGTCTGCCATTGATTGAATGAGGTGTTTTTTTGGTGGCGTGTAGTGGTTTTATTTTACAGTATTGATGTGAACATGCATGCCCAATCATCGTGAGTACTAAGGTCACTAAGGTCGGCCATCCCTGCATGAGGACAGTGTAGCTGGGAAGCCCTGCTGGTCCCACGCAGGGTGGCTGGACAGCAGCCACTCTAAAGGGCTGGTAGGGAAGCCTGGGAGGGACACACCAGGGTTTTTCCTGTATAGAGACATTTTTGGCCAAAGAGATTTTAGCCAGAGCCAAAGGAAAATCACCAGTGCCAAAATGCTAAAAAATTGAGAATAAAAATAGCAATTCAGATCCTCTCCAAATGTGTTTGACAGCTTGTTTCAAGTGCAGCCCATCCCTCTTTCTTGCATTGTCCATGGTTTGGACCACTAGTAATCGAGATCATTAATCGACAGGTTATCAGTGTCTTAAACTTTTTTGGTTTCATATGAATTTTTTTGTCATGTCGGGAGATTTCACGCCATTGTGAAAAGTGAGCTCACTCAGAACGACAGCAAAGAATACAGGTCTATACATGCTGGTAGGCTAGTCGGCATAAAACAGAGGTTTCCCCCCAAAATTGTGTGCGCATCACCCCCCAAAGGTAAGGCCAGGAAAAACCCTGCATACAGCACGAAGATAAGCAGAGGGTATATGACGAGACAAATCGGGGGACACAGCCGTTTTGGAAGGGGTACGGTGCCCCACACGGCCAACCGGTGTAGCGTCGAGTCGCGCTGCGAAGCGTCAAGTGCTGTTGAAAAGGGCATCGCGGCCTAGCGCGGCGTGCGCTGTCCCGGCCGGCGCGTTCGGCGAGGGAGGGAGGCGAGTGTCCTGTAACCCGTGTCGTGTTTTGGGCGCTTGGCTCCACAGCTGCGCCGCGCCACCATCTCCAACCCCATCACTGGCGTGCTGGAGACGGCCCACTACCGCATCAGCAAGAGGTAAGATCCCATCACTGGCAGGGACGGGGGGGACGGGGGGGGGGGCTCTGGGTCCTGTCCGGCCCAAAGTTCTGCCCCCCCCCCCACCACCAGCCCTGACCCCGCCTCCCCTCTGCTTGGGCACACACCTCGACAAGACCGCTGTAGCCCAACTGAGGGGTACCTGCATACGCACTGGAACACCTTGAGAGGGGTGTTGTAAGACATAATCGCAAACTGCGATGACGATGACGATGAGATCACATCAAGCGATCTCAACCAGATCTGAGGGCTTCGTTTGGAGTCTCCCGAACTAAGTTCCTCATCATTGGCCAAACAGACTTTTTCACGTAGGACGAGAAAAGACCTGTCCTCGTGAAGCCGGCGTTAAAAAATAAAAGTCCTGTGTTGTGTAAATGACGTCACACTGTACCTCCAGTGCGTGGTCCACTGCAGCTCCTCTGGGCCAGCACTCTTGTCACGGTGTCGAGCCACCGCTGTGACCTAAACCAAGATGGAGGATGAGGAGCACAGCAGGCACGAGGGGGGGAGTCTGTTCTCATCTGACCGTCCTGGGAGTTCACGATAGCTGCCTGTGATTGGCTGACGGGCAGAGAGAGGCCCGGTTCTGTAGCGGTGTAGCCGGCATGGGTCGCATGCTGCACCCCCCCCCCCCCCCCCTTCGTCCTCCCCCAGCCTAGCTCTCAAACTACTACACATATCTCGTTATCAGCTAGTGATCAATAGTCTCTCTCTCTCTCTCTCTCTCTCTCTCCCTCTCCCTCTCCCTCACCCTCTCTCTTGCTCTGTCTCTCTCTCTCTCTCTCTCTCTCTCTCTCTCTCTCCCTCACCCTCTCTCTTGCTCTGTGTCGGGGAGCTAGCTAAGGCGGGCCACCGTGCATGACCCTCAGACAGGGAAACTCACCACCGCCCCTTACAGGGTCTCCAAGAGGTAAGAGGTCAAAAAGGTTAAAATATCCACCAGGTCACGCTCCTGGCGAACCCATTTACTCCCGTGACCCCGGCCCCTCCTTCCTTCCCCTCCAGGCACTTCCCCTGGTCCCCCCCTGTGTCCACCCTAACTGTGGAGGGCTGCCCCCCCCCTTGTGGGATACCTCTCCTCTCACCCTCCCTCATCCTCTCACCTTCTCCACAGTCTGGGTTAGGCTGCGGTTTCATCCGTTCCTCTCTGTCTCTGACAGCCAGGCTGGTGTGGTTTTGACAGCCTGAGGGGGACAAAAAAACAACGGTAGCTGGCTAAACACTGCCCCCTAGTGGATCTCAACTAATACTGCCCCCTAGTGGATCTCAGATAGCTCAACACTGCCCCCTAGTGGATCGTGGTCGTCCTGCTCTGTTCCGGCCCCTCTCCTCTGCTTGCCACTAACGAATCCTCTCCAGACTCCTAACCATTAACCGCCGTTGAATCACGCACGGAATAAAATGACGATTCACCCTGACCGTCCTCTCTCCCCACCACCCCGTCCGTCCTCTCTCCCCACCACCCCGTCCGTCCTCTCTCCCCACCACCCCGACCGTCCTCTCTCCACACCACCCCGACCCCTCTCCCTACCACCCCGACCGTCCTCTCTCCCCACCACCCCCTCCTCTCTCCCCACCACCCCGACCGTCCTCTCTCCCCACCACCCCCTCCTCTCTCCCCACCACCCCGTCCTCTCTCCCCACCACCCCGTCCTCTCTCCCCACCAACCCGACCGTCCTCTCTCCCCACCACCCCGTCCTCTCTCCCCACCACCCCGTCCTCTCTCCCCACCACCCCGACCGTCCTCTCTCCCCACCACCCTGACCGTCCTCTCTCCCCACCACCCCGACCGTCCTCTCTCCCCACCACCCCGTCCGTCCTCTCTCCCCACCACCCGGTCCTCTCTCCCCACCACCCCATCCTCTCTCCCCACCACCCTGTCCTCTCTCCCCACCACCCCGACCGTCCTCTCTCCCCACCACCCCGACCGTCCTCTCTCTCCCCACCACCCCGTCCTCTCTCCCCACCACCCTGACCGTCCTCTCTCCCCACCACCCCGACCGTCCTCTCTCCCCACCACCCCGACCGTCCTCTCTCCCCACCACCCCGACCGTCCTCTCTCCCCACCACCCCGACCGTCCTCTCTCCCCACCACCCCGACCCTCCTCTCTCCCCACCACCCCCTCCTCTCTCCCCACCACCCCGTCCTCTCTCCCCACCACCCTGTCCTCTCTCCCCACCACCCCGTCCTCTCTCCCCACCACCCCGACCGTCCTCTCTCCCCACCACCCCGACCGTCCTCTCTCCCCACCACCCCGTCCTCTCTCCCCACCACCCCGTCCTCTCTCCCCACCACCCTGACCGTCCCCCCCCCACCACCCTGACCGTCCTCTCTCCCCACCCTGACCGTCCTCTCTCCCCACCACCCCGTCCTCTCTCCCCACCACCCCGTCCTCTCTCCCCACCACCCCGTCCTCTCTCCCCACCACCCCGACCGTCCTCTCTCCCCACCACCCCGACCGTCCTCTCTCTCCCCACCACCCCGTCCTCTCTCCCCACCACCCCGTCCTCTCTCCCCACCACCCCGACCATCCTCTCTCCCCACCACCCCGACCGTCCTCTCTCCACCACCCCGACCGTCCTCTCTCCCCACCACCCCGACCGTCCTCTCTCCCCACCACCCCCTCCTCTCTCCCCACCACCCTGACCGTCCTCTCTCCCCACCATCCCGACCGTCCTCTCCCCCCACCACCCCGACCGTCCTCTCTCCCCACCCCCTCCTCTCTCCCCACCACCCCGTCCGTCCTCTCTCCCCACCCCCTCCTCTCTCCCCACCACCCCCTCTTCTCTCCCCACCACCCCGTCCTCTCTCCCCACCACCCCGTCCTGTCCTGTCCTCTCAGTGCCTGGCTGGCGGCCTACGAACACCCTGTGGTGGACACGATCAACCAGAGGATCGAAGACATCACTGGACTGGACATGAAGACGGCCGAGGAGCTGCAGGTAACAGACTTTAATGTTATAATATTAAGCCTTCTCTTAATGATGCATCCCATGGTTTCGGAAATTGAATGCGCGTGGCCGTACACCCGAATTAGCATAGTTAAACTCCCCGCTAGCCTCATTTAAGGACATGCAACTACAGGGTTGAGCGCAGATGTCACTTCTCTGAATGAATACCAGCCATCCGCACCCTCGCAACTTTTCGTTAGAATAATGGTTTAGAATAATGGTTTAGGTTAGGGTTATGTCAGGTGTGTTGGCAAGTCAGAGGACTGCACGCCTACAGTCTACAGAAATGTAGGCTATAAAATACACAGCTGTCAACGCGGCATGCCCAAACAAGAATCTAAAGACCTGACTCCACCTGTCATATTTAGCACATACTTGCCAACCCTCAAGATTTTCGCGGGAGACTCATTTCAGATTTTCAGCGCCCTCTCCCGGTTTTCTGACAATCAGATTTACTCACGAGTCACGACCTGTTTCATTATAACATGACGCTCCAAATTTGACTGTTTCCACTCGGACTTCAATACAGCTACACCGTTGTTTGGTTTCCATGGTAGCTGTGTCGCCCGCGCGTGCGCTACAGGACTTCCTCCCTAAGGATCAAGCGTCTACCGTCTCTTGACTGACAGAAGAGAGAATGAGCTCTTCAAAGAAAAAAAAATACTCATGTAAATTTCATACTAATTTATACAGATATTGCCCATTCAATTTCAGTTCAATCCCTCATTAAATAAAATTATTGAACAATATAAATCCTGTTGCTGTGTGATTTAAGAAAAATCATTTTTCATAATGTCAGTAGGATACAGGAAAATGTCTCAACCCCCCACGATATTGGCCGACTCGTTCAGTGAATGCTATATCCAGAGAAGGGCTCACAGTTGGTGTGTGTTAATGTGTGTGTGTGTGTTAATGTTGTGTGTGTGTTAATGTTGTGTGTGTGTGTTAATGTTGTGTGTGTGTTAATGTTGTGTGTGTGTGTTAATGTTGTGTGTGTGTTAATGTTGTGTGTGTGTTAATGTTGTGTGTGTTAATATTGTGTGTGTGTTAATGTGTTTGTGCCTCTGTCCTCAGGTGGCAAACTACGGCGTCGGAGGGCAGTACGAACCTCACTATGACTTTGGACGGGTAAACAAGGACTCTCTCTGCCTCTCTTTTCTCTCTCTCTTCTTTCTCTCTCTCTCTTTTCTCTGTCTCTCTCTCTCTCTCTTCTCTCTCTCTCTCCATCTATTCCTGTCCTGGAAACACGAGCTATGTATGTTAGCGGATGACTGGGAACAATTAGAATCATGTCTGCCACTCACACACACCATTATGTCAGATGACTGAGAGGATGGATCACATGTGCAGTTCATCTGTGTCTGAGGTGATTTCAAACGACGCTCACCCTTCCTACGTGCGTGTGTTCTGTTAGAAAGATGAACCAGACGCCTTTAAGGAGCTGGGGACCGGGAACCGCATCGCCACCTGGCTGATATACGTGAGTCTCTCTCTCTCTCTCTCTCTCTCCTCTCTCTCTCCTTCTCTCCTTCTCACTGGCTTTTGAGGCCTGATAGCCTACATCCCATGTCCTGTTTTGTGTCCTGTCCTTTTATTGTTCTGTGATTATGTGCACTTTATTCAGTGTTTTTAGTTTATTTTATATATTGTACAGCACTTTGGGGCAACTTCGGTTGATTTCAAACGTGCTTTGTAAATAACCTTGACCTTGACCTTGAGTTCTCCCTCGCATCACCGTCTCCCAGACGTCCGTTCTGTTCCGTCTGCTCTCTGTTCATCTCTAGTCTCTCCAGCAGAGCCACTGTGATGGTTTGAGCCTGTTCTTCTTCTTGTGTTGCAGATGAGTGACGTGGCCTCAGGGGGCGCCACCGTCTTTACGGATGTAGGGGCTGCAGTGTATCCCAAAAAGGTAACGGCACTTTGAACCTACCTAACAAAAAGCAAAATCACCTCATTTGTCACTGGCTTAGGAGTGACTGATGATTGAAGCGCTCTTGTGAAGTCAAATCTGGAATCTCCTGTGTGTGTAACCTGTGTGTGTGTGTGTGTGTGCGCGTGTGCGTGTGTGCGTGTGTGTGTGTGTGTGCGTGTGTGTGTGTTGCAGGGCACAGCAGTGTTCTGGTACAACCTGTTTCCCAGTGGAGAGGGAGACTACAGGACTAGACATGCAGCCTGCCCGGTGCTGGTGGGCAACAAGTGGGGTGAGTTTCTCTGCCCGTCGGTCGGCCGGCCGCTCTGCCAGTCCTGTGTATCAGATGACCAGGGCAGCAGGTCTGGTCACAGAGCTTGTTATTTATCTCTCAGGTTACGTCAGGTAGTGACGTATTGAGTTATAAGCTCTGTGGTCTCTCCTCCGAATAATACATTTATTTTACTAGAGTTTGAGAGGATTATAAGGACAGTAAAGGGGTCTGTGGCTTCTAACCTCGCCTGCTCGATAGTGACCACTTACAGTCCTCTCTCTCACTCCTTCTCATCCTCCTCTTCCTCTCTCTCTCTCTCTGTCTGTCTGTCTGTCTCTCTCCCTCTCCTTCTCTCTCTCCCTCTCTCTCTCCTCTCTCTCCTCTCTCTCCCTCTCTCTCTCTCTCCCCCTCTCTCTCCTTCTCTCTCTTTCTCTCTCCCTCTCCTTCTCCCGCTCTCTCTCTCTCCCTCTCCCTCTCTCTCTCCTTCTCTCTCCCTCTCTCTCCTTCTCTCTCTCCTTCTCTCTCTCTTCTCTCTCTCCTTCTCTCTCTCTTCTCTCTCTCTCCTTCTCTCTCTCCCTCTCTCTCTCTCTCTCTCTCTCTCTCTCTCTCTCTCTCTCTCTCAGTGTCTAATAAGTGGATCCATGAGAGAGGTCAGGAGTTCCGACGGCGCTGCAGCCTGGACGAGACGGACTGATCCAGGACCGAAGGGCACCGCTCTTCCTCGGACCCTCCGGACCCTGAGATCTCTGGACACCTGGGGGGGGCGGGGGGGGTCACAAACACCCCTCCTCTCCCTCCGCACTCCTTCCATCCTCACTCTCCATCCTCTCTTCTTCCTCTCCACCTCTTATTGCTCTCTCTCTCTCTCTCTCTCTCCCCCCCCCCTCGCTTCCGTTCATCCGCCGATCCAAACTCAGTGGTCCGCCGAGACTCTGGCTGCTCATGTGATCTGACACATTTATTTTTATCTGAAGCGTGTGCGTTTGTGTGTGCAAGCTGCTTGTTCGTGCTTCTGCGTGTGTGTGCGTGCGTGTGTGCGTGTGTGTGTGCGTGTACACGTGAGACCCCCGTGGGTCCCGGTCTGTGCCTTGCGACGGGTTTTGCACACTCTTCCGACTGCAGCTGTCTTAACCGTGAGAACCGCGCTCCATGTACTTTTATTCCACTCCCCAATTTGAGCTGAGGACGGGGCCCCGCCTTTGGCCCCGTCAAGTGAGATTACCGACGCGTTTTTAATTTGCACAGCTGCTGTCCTTCTCTTAACCGCCCCCCCAACTCTCCTTCGAACACTTGTTTACTCACAACTCCACCCCTCTCAGTCTCAACCCCCCCCCCCCGCCAAACTGCGACACGGCACCGTGAACACACCGTTTTTTCCCTCGTCCCCTCTCTCTCTCATAGGCCCAACCCCATCTCCTGATGAGTCCGAATCAGATCAGCCCATATCAATATCTTTGTTTTGCACAGCTGCTGTGTTTCTCTTAACTGCCCCCCCCCCCCCCCACACACACACACCACTCCCCCTCTCCCTCGAACACCTGTTTACTCACGACTCCACTCCTCTGTCTCAAACCCCCCCCCCCCACTCCCCCCCCACCTCCCAGGGAGTCAGAATCAGATCAACACTATATCAACACCCCTCCCCGAACCCCGCCCAGTTATGGTTCAGTTCACGTAGGGACAGGACAGACCAGATAGATCTAGAAACCAGATGGTGGCCCTGCCCCCCCCCCACCCCTCACTCCCTGATGGACGCTCACTAGTTGCACTACGACAATCAGATTATTCACGAGTTTCGACTCAAATCTCAATGGAACGCTCGCCGCGTACAGCAAGAACCACGAGTCACGGGATTGGTCAATTCCAGGAACCAGCCGTATGTGCTGGGGGGTCTTTCTCTCTCGTCACTCTTCCGTCGTGCGTCAGACTTTCTCCTCCCCTCTCCTCTCCCCTCCCCAACCCTTTCCCTCTCACTCACCGTCTACCCATCATCCCTCCCTCCCTCTACCGTTGTCCCTCGCTCCGCAGTCACCCTCCCTCGTCCTCTCCCCCGCCCCTCCCCCTGCTCTCTACCAATACCGCCCCACATCCCCTCTCCTACCGCCCCACATCCCCTCTCCTACCGCCCCTCCCCTCTCCTAAAGCCCCTCCCCTTCCTACCCATAGTGTCTGTCAGTGCCAGGAGTCTATTTCAGCCCCCGAGGTCATTCACTTCTCTACTGCACAGATAAACATTGACATTTAAAACCAAAGGTCTATGCCACCCCCCCCCCACCCCCCAACCCCACCACCACCCTCTCTCTCTCTCTCCACTCCCACCCAGGTCAAATACACGAGACAAGAACACTCTTCTATGCAAGGGTACCTGAACTACCCACAAGCACTGTGTGACGCCAAGCTCACTCCCGATCAACGAATCAATGGATGTGATTATCGGGAGGGTTCGTCCCCCCCAACGGTGGGATGACAGAGGACTCTCGGGATCAGTAGGATGATCACCGAGGGTCTCTCTCTCTCCATCCAGCCTCTACACTCCTTCATTCAATCACTCCATCCCCCTATCACAGCCCAGGCCTACTCTGATCTGAGGGGAAAATGGGGAAATGTTACCGTTTATCACCCAAGACACAGTCCTTCTTTTTATTCGGTTCTAATGAAGTTTGTGGAAGACCACGTTCTGTATGTTTGAGATCACTGAATGTTTTCTACAGAAATAAAATTTTATGTGAACTGAAGACAAGCGAGTAGTGTTCTCTCTACTGTATTTGTGAGAATAGCTTGTGGACGATGTGCACAGTCGGAAAAACAATTACAAGTGGTTGAACCCATTTATGGGTTTCTGCAAAAAAGTATTTTAATCTCTTACATGTCATTTTTGAGTATGAAATAACGTATAAAAAGTAATCGCATTGATAAAGTTGGATTCCAGAGAAAGAGTTGTGACTCTTTAAAGGTACAGAACAGTCACCAAGCCAGCCAAACAACAAGTCAGACGTTCAATCTTGACGATCTGTCCAGGCAGTCAGTCAATCTGTCCAGGCGGTCAGTCGGCAGGCCTGTCCTTCCGCCGGTCAAGGCCCAGGCAGGCTGTAGTCTGCCGGGTGGTTCCCCTCGCGGCGGCGTCCGAAACAGCCCAGGAGCAGGTCGACCGCGGCGTTGACCGTCGAGCTGACCTCCTCCTCCGTCCTCCCTAGCGCGGGGTTCACCTCCACCATGTCTACGGCCGACAGCAGACCTGCCGGACGAGAGAGATGGGTGGTGAATGCTTAGCACGGCATCGTACGGTGTGTGTGCGTGTGAGAGTGTGTGTGAGAGTGTGTGAGAGTGTGTGTGTGTGTGAGTGTGTGTGTGTGTGTGCGTGCGTGCGTGTGTGTGTGTGTCCATTATGTGCGCGTCTCCCCGACCTGTCTGACAGATGTGCTCGGTGATGTAGACCCCCTCCCTGTAGGAGAGGCCCCCCACCACGGGGGTCCCTGTGGCCGGTGACACCGAGGGGTCCAGCGCATCGATGTCATAGCTCAGGTGAACGGGTTTCTTCACTCTGGACACATTAAAGAAAACGAGTGGTCAGTGTTTGTGTCGTCTCGCATAGCCAGACCCTCTCCACACCACGCTGTGCCAGCACTGGACAAAGGTCTGGACTCGGTACCATTTGGGAATAGGGGCGAAAAAATACGCTGTATTCCTTTATACCAATTAAATTTAAAATATAACCGCAAGCGGTAATAGGACAGGGTCCTACAAACATGCCCAAACCTGCAAATGGCAGACGAAGGACAAAAGAGTGTAAGGGACATCGATGTCAGGATATAGGAAGTGGCCTAGGACCACAAGCCTGTACTAGCCTGTACTGGTACAATATCACTCAACTACTAAGGGTAGGTTCACTAATCACCACTACCAACAGCATGGGGAGGGTCAGGGGTGACCTACTTGGAGAAGATGTAGTCACAGGTCTCCTCCATGACTCTGGCGATGCCGAGGCGATCCACCTCCGTCATAGAGAACACCTTGATGTCCAGGTACTTCAGGATGTAGCTGGAATGAGAGAGATTATAATAGTGAGAAGATGGAATTCAAATTCAAATCAGGTGATCTCAGCGTGTGGCAGGAACTAAAGACCATAACTGACTAGAAGGGATCTCCATCCTCCTCAGGAGAGGTAGAGTAGATGCTGCTCTCGAACACCCTCAACACTTTCTACGCTCGCTTTGAGACCAACAACAGTCGGACGGCCATCGCACCTGAGGCGGAGGAGAGCGGAGGAGAAGAGAGAGCACTCGTTCTCTCTCAACACGACATCAGAAGGGTGTTTTAAACAGATGAACACCAGGAAAGCCACAGGACCAGATGGTATGGCAGGGCAGGTCTTCAAGGCGTGTGCGCCGACCAACTGCCATCTGAACCCTGGCCCAGTCCATTGTCCCCACATGCTTCACGAAGTCTTCCAACATCCCCGTACCGAAGAACCCGAGACCAGCCTGCCTCAGTGACTAGCGCCCAACGGCTCTCACCTCCGTGGTGATGAAGTGCTTTGAGAAGAAAGTGCCCGTGTGTGTGTGTGTGTGTGTCTGGGGGGGGGGGGGGGGGGTGTATTGTACATACTGCTCTTGAGGATCCACGTCTCTCAGACCGATGTAGACGATATCTTTGGCTGATATACAGGGCTTGAGCCAGGAGAATCCCTCCATCACTGGCATCTAGATCACACACACACACACATCATTAAAGATACACAATGATACGAATGAGCGAAAATCCAGACAGATACAAGTTACATTTAAATTTAAGACTAGTCCCAGACTAGAAACTAATTTCAGTGGTGGATCTAAATTTAAGACTTTTGATGCTGTTTATTCTAGAAATAGCTCTTAATCTGTGTCCACAAAACCAATTCTTTATAATTTCCTACATTTCGTGGAACATCACATCTTCATCTACAGTAAACACTCAATGCATTGACTGCTTTTGTGTGTGTGTGTGTGCGCATGTAGGGGTGTGTGTGTGTATCAGAGTACAGTAGACTCCGGCCTAGAGGAGGGTGGGGTCAGAGGGTAAAGGTCAGCTGCCCGATTCCAGGATACCTCTATTTATTTTGGGTAATCTGAATCTGACAGTTGACATGGCCAGGCCATATCTCACGTTTTATCCAACACCTTTCCTGTTCACCATATTCCAACACTCTTTCCAGAACACTTGACTAATCAGGTTTCTGAGAAAAGGACGGCATGTTTCCTATTCATCTCCAACTCTGACCCATTTCCTCTATTCTGCTCATTTGCTCTGTGGTAATACAGTCTATCCATGAGTAATGTTACAGTTAAGGCAAAGCTGTTCTAGGTAAAATACTGTACAATCACATACGCAACACTATGAGAGAGAGACAGAGAGAGCTGAGGTCACAAAAAAAGTACCCTCAGTCTGTTGATAATAAATTCATACATTTCAATGAAAATTTGAATTTTTTGAGATAGAAAGACAGAGATTAGACAGACAGACAGACAGACAGACAGACAGACAGACAGACAGACAGACAGACAGACAGGCAGGCAGGCAGGCAGGCAGGCAGACAGACAGACAGAGACAGAGACAGAACACAGGCAGACAGAGACAGAAACACAGACAGAGACTAGACAGACAGACAGACAGACAGACAGACAGACAGACAGACAGACAGAGACAGGAACACAGACTAAGCACTTCACCTTGGAATGCAGCTCGCGGATGAGGTAGGACACTGGCTGTCCGTGGATATTGCCTGTGGGGGAGCTGAGTGGCGTGTTGATGTCGGCGTGGGCGTCGACCCACACCACGCTCAGGTTCTTCTGGACCGCTGCATGACCGTGGATGGAACCTATCGCCAAACTAGAGGCACAAAACCTCTAATAAGTAGAGCATTTAGGTGATATGTTGATATGTGATATGTGCTGTATGGCACATGATGAATTTCCGAAAGAACAAATCCATCTATCTATCTATCTATCTATCTATCTGTCTGTCTGTCTGTCTGTCTGTCTGTCTGTCTGTCTGTCTGTCTGTCTGTCTGTCTGTCTGTCTATCTATCTATCTATCTATCTATCTATCTATCTATCTATCCATCCATCCATCCATCCATCCGTCCATCCACAGATGGGATCTTGATCTCAGTCTACAGTACATTAGACACAGAACCTCATTATGGAAGTGAAAGATCTCCCACTCAAACAAATAAACAGGAACTAGGAACTACCAACAACCCACATGATCAGGATTCCAAAAATTTTACCCCCTCAATTAATATAATTAGGCTGCATCACTGACATAATTGGTTGAACGATTTTGGCTGCATAATCTAACCCCAGACCCTTGATACTGTAACGTTGCCATGTCACTCACCTGTGGTCGCCACCCAGCATCACCGAGGTACGCCCCTCCATCTTCACCGTCTGTACGGCGTCCGCCAGGCGCCTGTTAGCTCCACCCACGGCTCTCGGCCTCTTCGTCCGCCCGATTGGCTCGTCGCTGGGCAGCTCTTCGAACGTCAGGTTGCCATAGTCCTTGACATCACATCCTGCGGAGGAAAGAATGGAGATGTTGACTGGGAAACCATAAACGATATTTAGGGGTTTGATTACAGACTGCAGGTTGTAAATTATTGAATGTTACAGATTGAAATATCATGTTCAATATAATATTGTAGAATGTATATCTAATCATCATGACTGTCTAGGCCTACAGGTTTTGTAATGTCTGCTGAAGAGTAGTGCATGAGTAAGCTCCAGGTGTTAGTCTAGATTGTTGTAGTTTAACTATGCTGAAATACCTACATTTTGCAATCTAAACCAATATGTAAAATAAACATTTCCTCTGTGAATGAACAATGGACGAATGCCTTCTCTCCCTGTTACCTCAACCAGGCAGGCTAAGTATTGACTTGCTCTAGAGTTCCTTTACTGATTGGGGTTGGCAAGGGCATGACTGTGAAGCAAATACAGGAGGCACACACACACACACACACACACACAAAGACACATGTATCCATACACACACACACACACACACACACACACACACACACACACACACACACACACACACACACAAAGACACATGTATCCATACACACACACACACACACACACACAAAGACACATGTATCCACACACACACACACACACACACACACAAAGACACATGTATCCATACACACACACACACACACACACAAAGACACATGTATCCACACACACACACACACACACGAAGACACATGTATCCACACACACACACACACACACACACACGGAGGGGGGAGTGGCACAAGGTCAGATCAGCTGGGCCTATCAGATCCTGTGTCCTCATGAATAAAACAAAGTGCGTAGGGTGACTGTGACCTCACACACACACACACACACACACACACACACACACACACACACACACTGATCCGATAATACTCATGTTTATCTATCAGGCTACATTCACACTGATCCCTCTCTCCACACACACCCGTAACAGAACGATCTCGAATGACTCAGCAGCACAGATAATCTTTCTGTAACTCACAAGCCCCACAATGACATAATACCTGTTTTATTTTCTGTTTATTTCGTTTGGAATTATTAATTATCCGTCTTCTTATTATTCATCATCTGACACCATATTTCAAACTGATCTGCTCAACTTAAAATTAAATTTAAAAAAAGTTAAATTAGCCTATTGATGTCAACATCTGACAGGACACGTATTAAAGACTAGTCATGATTTGTCTAGATCCAGGGGGATCCAATATCTAGATAATTCGTTTCCATAAAACATCAGTGTTAAAATTTCCGTAGTGAGACATTCATTTAATATTTAAGCCTACAGCACCGGCATCGTGGAAAATTGTGCTGTAAATATTGAATGAATGTCTCTTTAGAAATGTTATCAATGTGGAATGGCATGGCTGGCAGGTCTTCACCCTGAGAAATGCGTAACGCGAACGTCACCTTGCGCTTTCAGCTTCTCCACCAATCCGGCGCCGCGGATCAGGTCCGGTCCTCTCTCCACTCCATCCCTGGGCTGCGGCACACACACACATTAATAAAGATGTGTTTTTATTACTTATGGTCAGCAGCCTGGTGTAGTGGAGGTTATGTGGATCATAAGGAGTATAGGCTTCCCACTTTATCCACAGACACAGTATGGTTCACTTCTTATAAACCACTGATGTAGAAAATGAACAATTTACGCATATCTGCTGTTATAGAATCCCTCTATATAGTTGTATGCCCACTTATTCTGCACTGTTTATATAGGATAGTATGGTAACGCGCTAGTCTACTGATATTATCAATACGTCTATTATTTATGATGTGAATTAGTTTAATTGCGGTAGCCCTTAAAGTAGCGGTCTCGGTCTCACCTGTCCTTTGAAAAAAGGCGCTCCGACAATTCCTACGGAGTGATGACGCTTGTAAATGCTAAAAGCGAGCTGCAATCCCCTGGAGCTCCTCATGATGACCATAATAATATTATCCTGTCGCGGGACAAACTGTACCGAAGGGACGAGCAGCTCGGGCTACCGAGTTAACAAAGTGTCGACGGCATCAGACGCGCACGGGAAGGAGCGTGAGCGCGACACGCACCGGTGGACAGTAGCCTTGTGAAAGCTGCCGGTCAAGCGCTCCTTTTAAACCGGACAGGTGGTTTCTGTACCGCCCCTACAACGAGCCGGATGTAGCTCCAGGATGGAGCCGCTCATCCCTTCCCCAAGGCTCCATCCTGGGGCCTCTTCTGTTCAATATTTACATGCTCCCACTAACTCAAATTATGGAAAACAACAAAATATGTTACCATAGCTATGCAGATGACACACACATTTATATCACTATATCACCAGGAGACTATAATCCCATACAAGCGCTGAGTAAGTGCATTCAACAAATCAATGATTGGATGTGCCAGAACTTTCTCCAACTAAACAAAAATAAAACTGAAGTAATTGTCTTTGGAGCCAAAGAAGAACGATTAAAAGTCAGTGCTCAACTTCAATCAGTAATGCTAAAAACCACAAACGAAGCCAGAAATCTTGGTGTAGTCATGGACTCAGACCTGAATTTCAACAGCCACATTAAGACAATTACAAAGTCAGCCTACTATCACCTGAAGAATATATCAAGGATCAAAGGATTTATGTCCCAGAAGGATTTGGAAAAACTTGTCCATGCGTTTATCTTCAGTAGACTCGACTACTGTAACGGTGTGTTTACAGGTCTCTCTAAAAAATCGATCAGACAGCTGCAGCTGATTCAGAACGCTGCTGCTCGAGTCCTCACTAAGACTAAGAAAGTGGAGCATATCACACCAGTACTAAGGTCCTTACACTGGCTTCCTGTCTGTCAAAGAATTGACTTTAAAATACTGCTGTTGGTTTATAAAGCACTGAATGGTCTAGGGCCAAAATATATTTCTGATCTGCTCATATGCTATGAACCATCCAGACCCCTCAGGTCGTCTGGCACAGGTCTGCTTTCTGTCCCCAGAGTTAAAACAAAACATGGAGAAGCAGCATTCAGTTTTTATGCTCCACATATCTGGAACAAACTTCCAGAAAACTGCAGGTCTGCTGCAACTCTTGGTTCTTTTAAAACAAGCCTGAAGACTTTTCTTTTTGCCACTGCTTTCTAAGAGGAGCTATGTTTACCAGTATACTGCACTGTAACTTTTATTCCTGTATTCTATTTGTCCTGCTTTTTGTTTAAATGTCTATAATGACTTGCTTTTTGTTTTAATGCTTTTAATGTGTCCTGCCTTTTGTTTTAAATGTCTATAACGTCTTGCTTTTTGTTTTAATGCTTTTAATGTCTCATGTAAAGCACCTTGAATTGCCCTGTGGCTGAAATGTGCTATATAAATAAACTTGCCTTGCCTTGAATACGGGTTATGTTAATTGCATAACGCATTTTCTCCCATACAAACTTATCTGATATTGAGGCTGTGACATTCATGGTCAAAAATAGTAAAGAATTACCTCGTTATGATGAATGATGATACATTTGAATGCAATTAGCCTTTGAATAAAGCTCTTCTTCATACATGACGCTGAAACCAGTTAATACCAACCACAGTATCCATTAACAGTTCAGGCAAATCCAGATTCCATTGTTATTTTTTTTATTTCAAAAACCTCACAGCTTCTATTTCATATCAATTTAAATCATATATCATTTTCATACAACGTATCAAAGCTATATAAACAGGCAATGACACAAACATTGCTCCCTTGCTTATTAATCATTAATTAGTGATATACATTTTTGGCTACCCATAATTCCTCTGGTTAAATGTCCCAGACACATTTAGACACATCCATACATTCTGATTATCAATACACAAAACCAAAGGTTAACCTGTCTCTGTCATCACATGTGTGATCTGAGGAATAGTAACAATAATGAGTGCAATGGAGGAGAGGAGGTCGTTTGCCCCTCTGATGTTATGGATGATCATGAGACGACATGTTATACAATAACATACAGGGTTAGGTGATGCTCCCCCAAGAGTATGACCCATAACATCACGTCATACACAAGGTGGGCCATCGGTCTACGTGGGGGAACATCGGACCCGGGTTTGGAGGAAGCCCCGAAGCGACTGGATGAATGGAGGTTGCTGTCTGGAGGGTCAGAAGTAGCTCTGGAGAGGCTCTCCCAG
>NC_140262.1:4735858-4778358 GCF_949987555.1 Borostomias antarcticus
AGCACCGGCACGAACGCCTCCTGGTGGCCGGGGCCGAAATTGCGGCACAGCAGCTTGAGGCTGTAGAGGGCCGTCTGTCTGTTGATGGCCTGCTCCTCCTCTTCCTGGCTTTGCTCGCGCTCCTCGACCTCGCCGTGACCCTTACCCACGATGCCCAGCAGGTCGCCGGTCAGCGCGAGCAGCGCGGTCACCTGGGCGAGAGAGGGGGGCGAAGGTCAGAGGTCGGGACCAGCCGCTTGTTTAATGCGGAATCAGGAGGTATGGGGAGGTGGTGAATCCTGAACGTGTGTGTGTGTGTGTGTGAGTGTGTGTGGGTGAGTGTGTGTGTGTGTGTGTGTGTGTGCGTACCTGTTCGTCCTGCCACTGCGTCCTCTGCTGTAGCTTGTTGTTGAGCAGCTCCATGGCCTTCCTCCTCACCGACGCCAGCTGATTACCCATCAGCCCCCGCATCACCGCGATGAACGTGTCCGTCGGCAGCAGGGCGTTCACCTGGCGGTCCGGACAGGAAACAGTCACGGGTCAAACGTGTTTTTGTGAAAAGTTGTCGTCTTTCCCCGAGTGTTGAGGCCGGGTCTCTCACCTTGTCCAGGACGTCGTACGCCTTGTTGAGCAGCGCTCTCCAGAACTTGGCGGTGGGTTTCTCAGCGTTCTCCTCAACGCAGTGCGCCACCGCGTGGATGTAGCGCAGGATCTCCTCCAGGAGGCTACACACACACACGCACACACACGCACACACACGCAGACACAGAACAGGAGAGATAAATGTGTAAAAGGTCTGATATTAAGTGTGTGTGTGTGTGTGTGTCGCACCATATGCATTGTCAACAGCGCTCACCTCTGCTGTAGTTTCTGCATGGAGTCTTCCATGACGTCACCACTGTCTGCAACCTGGAGGACACGCAAATAAATACATTAAACATTATATACATACATCAAATAAATACATGAAAACCCATTATATAAATACATAAAACATTATATACATACATAATATAAACACATAAAAACACATTATATAAATACATAAAACATTACATACATACATAATATAAACACAAAAACCCCATTATATAAATACATAAAACCCCATTATATAAATACATAAAACCCCATTATATAAATACATGAAAACCCATTATATAAATACATAAAAACCCATTATATAAACACATAAAAACCCATTATATAAATACATAAAAACCCATTATATAAATACATAAAACCCCATAATATAAATACATGAAAACCCATTATATAAATACATGAAAACCCATTATATAAATACATAAAAGCCCATTATATAAATAGCTAAAAACAACCCACCTTTCCTATGAAGCTGCTTGAGGCCAGCAGCTGGGCCATGAAGGAGACGGAGAGGAACTTGAAGTGCCGGAGCACCTTGCTACTGTGCGCCTCCACACTGAAGATGAGCTCCTCTGCCTTCTCCTGCTGCTCCTTCTGCTCCTTCTGGGCGCCGCCGCCTCCTCTACGAGTCACGGGACCTGGACCAATCAACAAGCGGTCTTAGGTACAGCAGTTTTTAACGGTTTACAATCGTTCCCAACAGGTGAAACGTCTCCTACCGTCCTCCTTGTCCTGAGGCAGCCTCATGAGGAACTGCAGGATCCTGATGAGCGCGGTCAGCTGGTCACACACCTCGAACTCACAGCACACCGAGATCCACAACTCCACGTCCCGCTCCAGAGCTGCGTCCTGGGGACACGCATGCGCACACACACACACGCACACACACACACAGACAGACACACACAGACACACACAGACACACAGTACGTAATTTCAATTAGTGGTATTTAATTTATAATTGATTAATTGATTTAATTGATAGTCCGTTGAGCATCTAAAGATCATCTATAGGCAGAAACAAAATAAAGTGTTGATGCCACTTGGGATAGGCTAGGAGAAAGCCTGCCAAAAACCGATCCTACCTTCTCGGTGCCTGTAGTGGCCGTCTGTGTCGTATGCTGCTTGAACAGGAGCAGCATTAGGACCCAGAGGAAGCGGGCGGGGCCCAGGGTGGTCACCAGCTGGGTCAGGATGGGTAGACGGCGGTGCTCGGGCACGTGGGGCAGCGCGTCGGCGAACACGTGCAGGATCCTGGTCACCACCGCCTCCATGTGACCAGAGGGCCGGTCCACGCCCTCCTCGTTAGCCTGGGGGGGGGGGCGGGGGAGGAGTCAGATGGGACGAATGGAGGGACGGACAGACGGACGGGGACAACGGACGAGGGAGCGCGTATCCAGACCAGGGGGACTGGCTACTGGCCGTCTCACCTTGATGAGGGCGGGGATGACCGTCTGCACCGTCTTGTTGATGACCTGGAAGCTGTAGGCGTCGTCCAGACGCATGATGTTGGCGCCCATGAAGGTGAAGATGGGCATGATGTTGTGGAGGACCTTCTCCTGGAGCACGAGGGGGGGGGAGATCGTTTGGGTTAAACATAACCTTTGACCCCTAACCCAAGCCCTAGCTCTAACCCAAGCCCTAAACACAAACCTTTGACCCTAAAATGAACCCTATCTTTATGGGGCCCATCAAAATGGCCCCACACTATCATTGTGGGGACATCTGGGCCCCACAAGGGTAGTTTTACAAGCTCTCTCTCTCTCTCTCTCTCTCTCTCTCTCTCTCTCTCTCTCTCTCTCTCTCTCTCTCTCTCTCTCTCTCTCTCTCTCTCTCTCTCTCTCTCTCTCTCTCTCTCTCTCTCTCTCTCTCTCTCTCTCTCTCTCTCTCTCTCTCTCTCTCTCTCTCTCTCTCTCTCTCTCTCTCTCTCTCTCTCTCTCTCTCTCTCTCTCTCTCTCTCTCTCTCTCTCTCTCTCTCTCTCTCTCTCTCTCTCTCTCTCTCTCTCTCTCTCTCTCTCTCTCTCTCTCTCTCTCTGGTATCAGGTGTACTCACGGGGAAGATGCCAGCCACAGAGCCCAGTAGTAGCAAGGCGTGGTGGTGTGTCTGGGGCATGTCTGACCCTCTCACACACTGGACCACCAGCTCCACGTTGAACTTGTCCTCGTCCAGAATGTCTAACACAGGAGGAACACAATCGCGGATTAATCCAAACGACGCTTACATTGTCGTTGTGGCGGGCTCTAGTGTGATGTGACGGATTATAATCCGGTCCGGATGAGCGGACCGTAGCGCCAGATCTGTGCGGCTGGCGGAACTTCAGAGCTTCAGAACTATAACTCCCAGAGCAGCAGGGGGTCTCCCCTCTCTTCTCTCTCTCCCTCCATCTCTCCCTCTCTCTGTCCCCCCTCCCTCCGTACCTGGGCTGATGGGTCCTCCGTCGGGGGACAGCTTCTGGCAGACGTTGAGCAGACAGCTGAGGAGCAGCTGCTTGGTGTACTCCATGTTGCTCTGCTCCTTGGAAGACGTGTCCAGACACCTGAGGGACAGGGAGAGAAGTGACCGCTGCGTTACTGCAGGGCAGTCTGGGACAGGAAGCGGGGGAGGAATCCAGAACCAAGGGTTGGGACTCGAACCCACCGCCGTACACATGGACAGGTGGAGATGCCCAGAAATAGCCGGGATTTGAACCCCGCACCTGGAGAGGAGGGTGAAGAGGGCGGGCACGAGCGTCTGAGGCCTCTTCAGCTTCTTCTTGTGCTGCAGCAGCTCCAGGATGAGGGTGACCCTCCCCCAGGGCACAGCGCCCTCCTCTGGCGCGGCCTGCCCACTGTCCTGGGCTTTCCTGAAAGGAGGCACAGGCGCAAAAAAGCGTTGGCCAACCAAGCTTTAACACGGAGGATACACAACATTAACATCTGTCTTTTGAATAAAAGTATAAAGTATAAAAACCATATCCCTATTATCTCAGTAAGGGCGAGGACAGAATGCAGAACATTGACGGGGGGGGGGTGCAGGTATAGCAGCTGGCCGCTCACCTCTGCAGCATCCTGGTTCTGCGGGTCTGTTGAACCGTTACGGTCACTTTGGGCTTGTCTGCGGGGGCCAGCTCGTTGGCCACTAACTCCCCGTCCACGGCAATCTGACCAGGGGAGGAAAAGCTCTCTGTAAAGCCTGGTTAACACGCCTTAATCTGCCGACATGTCGACAAAGCTGACAACTGTGTTCCACGAGGGTTATTAAGACGACGGCGGTCAGAAACGAGTCGAGACATGTCCTGGCCTGGTTCCCTCACCGCCTTGAAGACGCTGCCGATGGTGTTGGCGCAGAGCGGGCTCGTGCTCTCCGCCAGGAGGTCGAACAGAACTCCCAGAAGCCTCTGCTGCACCTTCTCATCTCCCAGAGCCGAGTAGAAGGGCTTGGTGATCTGAGGAGAGACGCATCATAAGGGTCAGGGTTCAGGAACGCAGCATTATGGGGTAAACTTGGGTTGACGGGCACACTCAAAGATCATATTTTTATAACATTAATTAGCAAGGGCAGATTTTGACCCAGGCGTTATCTCAAGGAGCTAACACACATCCTACGGCCTCAGGCTAAGCTACACACATCAGACAATGGAGGTTAACCGCCAAAACCACCTCAGTTCCATCGCTGCGTATTCGTACCTGTTCCAGGGCCAGGATCTGGAAGCTGGGGATGTCGGGGTAGGGCTGCGCCGTGGTCCCCAGGGCCCTGATGAAGACCTCCAGGCAGGCCTGGTCACGCACCAGGAGAGGGGCCGACGCCTCGTTGTACTTGCCCAGGATCAGCTGCATCACCTGGGTCTCGTCCCTCAGGAGCATGGGCGGCTCGGGTCCGATCTGCTCCAGCAGACGCTCCAGGACGGGCAGCAAGCAGGTGAGCACCGTCTGACGGGGAGAGAACCGTCTCAAACCGAGACTTTGCCGTCTACACGTCCGAAGATGAAGCTTGTAGCGACGAGCGCGTACGTGGAACGCCGTGTGCCACCGAAACCAGGTTACGCCTCATAATGAGGATCCCCCTTATGGACGGTCTATAGATGCTCAACCAACTATCCACTACTGTAACGACCCAGCCAACTCCACTGGTGGTTGCATATTAACAGAGTTGCAATTTTGAGTTTGTTGAGAATCTGTAGGTCATCTGTAAGGACCTCTGGGGGCGCCCTGGGTAAGGCGCGCCCCATATGAAGGCTAGTCCTTCACGCCGCGGACCAGGGTTCGACTCCCGGCTCGGGTCCTGTGCTGCATGTCCTCCCCTCTCTCTCTCCCCCACGTTTCCTGTCTCTCTCGAACTGTCCTGTCCCATTAAAGCTGAAAAGCCCTAGAAAATATCTTTAAAATAAATAAAATAATAAAAAAAGGACGTCTCCGGTCTCCTCCTCCCTCATACGGTACGTACCTCTCCGTTGACGTGGTCCAGGGTCTTCAGAAGGACCTTGCTGGTGTAGGAGGGGCAGTTGGGGGCCTGGAGACTCTTCAGGAGGGACACCATGGAGGCTAGGAGACTCTGCTGCTCAGCCTCGCCTGGGTCCGAGAGACACTCCCCGTACAGCTGCCCCAGGGCCTACGCACACAGGAGATACCAGCCGTCAGTGAGAGAGACACTCCCCATACAGCTGCCCAAGGGCCTAGCACACAGGAGATACCAGCCGTCAGTGAGAGAGACACTCCCCATACAGCTGCCCAAGGGCCTAGCACACAGGAGATACCAGCCGTCAGAGAGAGACACTCCCCATACAGCTGCCCAAGGGCCTAGCACACAGGAGATACCAGCCGTCAGTGAGAGAGACACTCCCCATACAGCTGCCCAAGGGCCTACGCACACAGGAGATACCAGCCGTCAGAGAGAGAGACACTCCCCATACAGCTGCCCGAGGGCCTACGCACACAGGAGATACCAGCAGTCAGAGAGAGAGACACTCCCCATACAGCTGCCCAAGGGCCTAGCACACAGGAGACACCAGCCGTCAGTGAGAGAGACACTCCCCGTACAGCTGCCCAAGGGCCTAGCAGACAGGAGATACCAGCCGTCAGAGAGAGAGACACTCCCCATACAGCTGCCCAAGGGCCTACGCACACAGGAGATACCAGCCGTCAGTGAGAGAGACACTCCCCATACAGCTGCCCAAGGGCCTAGCACACAGGAGATACCAGCCGTCAGTGAGAGAGACACTCCCCATACAGCTGCCCAAGGGCCTAGCAGACAGGAGATACCAGCCGTCAGTGAGAGAGACACTCCCCGTACAGCTGCCCAAGGGCCTAGCACACAGGAGATACCAGCCGTCAGTGAGAGAGACACTCCCCATACAGCTGCCCAAGGGCCTACGCACACAGGAGATACCAGCAGTCAGAGAGAGAGACACTCCCCATACAGCTGCCCAAGGGCCTAGCACACAGGAGATACCAGCAGTCAGAGAGAGAGACACTCCCCATACAGCTGCCCAAGGGCCTACGCACACAGGAGATACCAGCCGTCAGTGAGAGAGTACTGACAACGTGGTGTGTGTGTGTGTGTGTGTGTGTGCGTGTGTGTGCGTGTGTGTGTGTGCGTGTGTGTGTCTGACCTGGCTGACGTGGGAGGGGTCAGCGATGATCTCCTCGGCGTTCTTCAGCAGCCTGGCTATGACTGGCCGGATGGGGGAGCTGCTGAACTCTGATAGGCTCTGGAGGGTGGCGATGGCGGCCCGGCGAACCTCCCGCACCGGCGAGCTCAGACAGGCGAGCAACGATGGAACCACTGAGGAGAGAGAGAGAGAACAACGATGGAACCGCTGAGGACAGGGAGAGAGAACAACGATGGAACCGCTGAGGACAGGGAGAGAGAACAACGATGGAACCGCTGAGGACAGGGAGAGAGAACAACGATGGAACCGCTGAGGACAGGGAGAGAGAACAACGATGGAACCACTGAGGACAGGGAGAGAGAACAACGATGGAACCGCTGAGGACAGGGAGAGAGAACAACGATGGAACCGCTGAGGACAGGGAGAGAGAACAACGATGGAACCACTGAGGACAGGGAGAGAGAACAACGATGGAACCACAGGGAGAGGGAACAACGATGGAACCGCTGAGGACAGGGAGAGAGAACAACGATGGAACCGCTGAGGACAGGGAGAGAGAACAACGATGGAACCGCTGAGGACAGGGAGAGAGAACAACGATGGAACCACTGAGGACAGGGAGAGAGAACAACGATGGAACCACAGGGAGAGGGAACAACGATGGAACCGCTGAGGACAGGGAGAGAGAACAACGATGGAACCGCTGAGGACAGGGAGAGAGAACAACGATGGAACCGCTGAGGACAGGGAGAGAGAACAACGATGGAACCGCTGAGGACAGGGAGAGAGAACAACGATGGAACCGCTGAGGACAGGGAGAGAGAACAACGATGGAACCGCTGAGGACAGGGAGAGAGAACAACGATGGAACCGCTGAGGACAGGGAGAGAGAACAACGCACGTTCACTTCCTGTTCCCAATCCTCACTCTCACTCTTCAGTTTCTGCAACTAGAAATTAAATGAGCTGTTTTTTGTCAGTGTTGTTTCAGGAAGTCCGCGCTATCCTCGACGTACGTTTCGTGTTAATTAACCAAATAAAAACAATCAACGACTCAAGTGAGTCAACCAATCAATCAATTAAACAATTAAGCAATGCACGGCTCAATCAACCAATCATCCAATCCGACTCAGGGTGTGATTGAGATACGCCACCTCTCGCCCCCGCGGTGCCTACCTGGGGAGGAGGCGGATGTCAGCTGGGCCAGCGTGGCGCCAGGCTGGGGGCTCAGCAAGGCCCCGCCCACGTACAGGGACTGGGTCTGCAGGATGGCGCTGACGCGCACGTCCAGCTGGTCGCCGTGGTTACTGCTGTAGCCCCACAGCAGGGACAGGAACTTGAAGAGCTCCAGGGGATCACTCAGGTGGACCTGGGGGGAAAGATGGACAAGAGTGGGTGGGTGGAGGGAGGGAGGGAGGGAGGGAGGGAGGGAGGGAGGGAGGGAGGGAGGGAGGGAGGGAGGGAGGGAGGGAGGGAGGGATGGATGGATGGATGGATGGATGGATGGATGGATGGATGGATGGATGGATGGATGGATGGATGGATGGATGGATGGATGGATGGATGGATGGATGGATGGATGGGTGGATGGACGCAAATGGATGGAGGGGGACTGGAGTAAGGAAACAGTGAGCTAGGCGATCCTAATATGAACAGAAGGTTTCATGTCCTGACCGACTTTCACAATAAAAGTGCTGCCATAATTGCTGACTTGCAATGCTGAAACTCAATAAAAAGATTTTAAAAAGAAAGAAAACTGCTGCCATAAGACATAAGACTCATGAGGAGCTGTCAATTAGTGAAAATACGATCGGAAGAATTAACTTTTTATGATCAATTTGGAGTCCTTATCTTGTGATGTCACAAAAGAGGGACCAACCTGAACCAGCGTCTTCATCAGGCCCCTGAAGCCGGCCGCCATCGGCCCCTGGCTGGCCCCGGTGAGAACCACGCTGAAGAGGCGGCAGAGCAGCTGCAGGTAGCAGCAGGTGTTGGTGTCCAGGTTCTCCGGGTTCCACCACACCTCGCCTAGGAGAACCACAGGGTGAGGTGGGGTGAGCAAGCTCCTGGAAAATGTTTGTCTATTGGCTAAGAACATACACATATATAAATAATACATATTATTTATAAATACTAAATATATTAAGGTTACCTTTGAAGGATGAGTCGTGGCACCGGAGGCAGGAGATGAGACCCCTGAGGAGAGAGACCAGCAGCAGGCCGTACTCTCTCTGCCCTCCGCTGCCCCCCGCCCTCGCGCCCTGGAGGTACCCTCCCAGACCCTCGGAGAAGGAGGGGGGCGCCTCGCCCTGCTCCACGGGAGCCTGGGAAAAGAGTGGGAGGAGTCAGGCCAAGGCTAACCTATAAGAGTCCAGGAAAATGTCCCGTGTGGCTGACCGGCTCATGAGAGGCGTCCAGTCAGTGAATAAGAGCAGGGTTCACTCTGAGAGAGCTCTAGCACACCAAGACACCAAGACACCCCTGTCTTGGAGCAGTTTGAACAGAATGAATCAGGAAATAGAGAATACAGTCATTGAAGCAATCAATACTAATGTTCTGATGCATCTAAAAAAACAAAACAAAGAACAAGTCATGTGATCAACAGCGTCGTCTCTCCTGGCTGGGCGCGGAACAGACGTTTGGACTATCCCAACGAGCCAATCACAGGGTACCACAGCAGCGGTTCCTCTGACCTGGGTTTGGTCCTGGTGTTGGGCGAGCTCCAGCAGGGCGGGTTCCAGGAGGCCGTAGACCCGCTGGGCTGTGATGAGGTGTGGGGTCCCTGGCAGGTCTTCCAGGCCCTGCAGCAGAGTCTGGGTCAGAACCAGGAACGCCGCCCTCTCCCGCAGGCTGGACCCGCGCTGCTGCAGCACGGCCTCCGCTAGCTTCTCCAGCTGGACACACACACACACACGCACACGCACACGCACACACACACACGTAAACAACGAGTGCGGGCACACACACAAAGGGGGAGGGGTTAACGGTCAGTTATGTCGGTCGCGGCTTGAACGGTTCAACTCTAACTGAAACACCAACTCTAACTGAAACACCAACTCTAACTGAAACACCAACTCTAATTAAAAAAGTTGCTTAACTTGGAGGAGAAACAGAATTTGAAAGGCTGTGTATTCAGAGATCCAGCCCACTCACAGCGTTGCACTTGGAGATGCGGTCCATGGTGGCCAGGTTCTTGGTCAGCGTGGAGATCAGTTGCTGGTTGGCCTCTCCGATGATGTCTGACTGAGACGAGCCCTCCGGCCTCTGAGTCACCATCACATCGTTCAGCACTGGGGAGAGAACGGGAGGAGAACGTGCCGCATTCATGATCACAACAGAGTAGGGCTGGGTTTAAAAAATCGATTCATCGATTCAGAATCGATTCATGAATCCCAAAATCGATCTTTTATTTAATGAATGAATGAATAAATGAAGGTATGAATAGTTCATTAATTCATTCAATGATTCACTTATTCATTCATTTTTGGAAATCAGTATCGATACCCAGCCCTAGTATTGATGTGTTGCATAACTTGGCAGTCATGTAATTAAGGTTACAGCTAAAAAAAAAAACAGGTTTTAGTAACACTAACCGAATCGATATTGAATCGAATCGTGATAATCGATTCTGAACCTTGTGAATCGGAATCGAATCTTGAAATTCGACTCGATACCCAGCCCTACAACAGAGTGCTTCAAATATCATCAAAAACCTAGAGATCAGCAGAGATGACCAACTACAGGGTACACCCGTTTTCAAAGACCAGATTAAGACAAGTCCTGGACGAGGACCATGCCGTTGCCATTCGAGAGCTATGTAGTCCCAGATTAGCTTGAATCTATGCCACTACTCCAAAACACTACTCCAAAAAGTAGGTCCGGTTTTCTAGACACAACCTTTCAACGCAGAACGTCCAGTGGCATGGTTCTACTGTCCGGGGGTTCTCGGGGGTGTTTTACCTGCCGCCCATCCCTGGGTGAGGGGGTGCTGGGCCAGCAGGGAGGTGCGGGCCACGCAGGAAGCCAGCTGGACCTCCGGGGCGTCCGGCACTGCGGAGGTGACCACCAGGTAAGGGATCAGGCCCCAGGCCGCGCGCAGCCTCACGGCGGCGGTCCCTTCGCCGAGCCGCTGGTGGTCCAGAATCCTCACCGCCTCCTTCACCGACGCACACCTACAGGGAGGGATACAGCAGCGGTTATGGATACTGTACATACAATGGATTACAAGGTTATAGGATGAATATACATTTACATGGATGTGTGGGGAAAATAGGAGTAGGATATTAGGGCGTATTTGTGGTGATCATTGATTGGATTATTGGATCAGCATCTTCGATGAGGTGTGAGCTGTACTGACCAGTCGCCACCCTTGGACAGGTCTGTCCGCTGTAGAAGGGACAGCAAGCAAGAAACGGTCTCCTCTGGATCCAGGTGATCTATGTAGACCTGCACGGGGAAAGTGACCAATCAAACCACACCCATAGCCCGCTATTCCGGAATGTTCCAATATTTGACTTTGAACATTCTAACCATTGAGTATTCCAGGAACAAACCAAGCCTAGTTAACCCTTTTAACCCTGAAAGTAGAGTGACAACATTTCGAATATTAATTGGATTTTCCCTATAATACTAGAAAGCGCAGTTTCTCAGCTTTCAGCAAGTGTTGGAGTGAGGAATTTTTTAGATTTGTTAGATATTTTTTTAAATATTATTCCTCTATTATTAACAGAGGATCTC
This sequence comes from Borostomias antarcticus, assembly GCF_949987555.1. NCBI lineage: Eukaryota > Metazoa > Chordata > Actinopteri > Stomiiformes > Stomiidae > Borostomias > Borostomias antarcticus. The sequence goes on from NC_140262.1 coordinate 4,747,047, forward strand.
CATTGACAGATCTCCCTGTGTGTCCAGGAAGCCAGCCCTATATGACGGCGTTGTCCCTACTGACCTCCAGGGCCTTGAGAGCCGCCGCCACCACCTCGGGGACGTCATCCTTCAGCCTCTCCAGCAGAGCCTCTCTCAGGAACGCCTGGTCAAAGCCCTGCTGCTGGAGAAAACCAGCAGAAACAGTCCAAAATCAACAACAAACAGTCCAAAAACAACAACAAACAGTCCAAAAACAACAACAAACAGTCAGACGGCGAACAAACAGACAACAGCTACAGTCATGCTACTGAGGCAAGTGGCAACAATACAAGGCTGGAAACGTATGACAGGAGTGAATTACTGCTTTAGTTGGCTCTGTTGTGCAGTTGGTCACTTAATACGCACCTGTCCAGAGGTGAGGACCCCAGTCAGGTACTCCAGAGCCATGTTCCTGACCGACGGCAGAGTGTGCTTCAGACCCAGCAGCAGGGATGTGTCAGAGTCCCCGAGAATCTGAAACGCACACACACACACACACACACACACACACACACACACACACACACACAGACACACAGACACACACGGAGCATGAAACTCTGCACACACGCACTTACGCGGTATTCATCTTTCTCTTTAAGGTGCACACACAGGTCTGTGTACAGTCAGTACCTGGGTTAGGGTTAGCCCTGTGTAGTCAGTACCTGGGTTAGGGTTAGGGTTAACCCTGTGTTCAGTCAGTACCTGGGTTAGGGTTAGGGTTAGCCCTGTGTAGTCAGTACCTGGGTTAGGGTTGACCCTGTGTACAGTCAGGACCTGGGTTAGGGTTAGGGTTGACCCTGTGTACAGTCAGGACCTGGGTTAAGGTTAAGGGTTAGGGTTAGGGTTAACCGTGTGTACAGTACCTGGTACTTGCCGCTACTCATGGTCAGAGAGATGAACTGGTGGAAGAGGTTCTTGTCCTCCGGGCTGCTGAGGTCACTGACATGACCCTCTAGCGCCACGTCCAGAGACCCGGAATACCTGCAACCAGCACAACTTTTAAATATCCACAGATGTTCCCAGATGATGGGATGATCACGTTAAAACGTCGGCCCACATTATGGCTGGATCTGAGGACAGCTCGTCCTGAGAGAGGACGGTGAAACACTGTCAAACTCACTTGGACTCGAACAGCCGTATGAACGGCATCAGGGACTGGTTCAGAGGGTCGATCTCCTCCGCCGAGAGCTCTCTCTGGGACAGGTACTCCTCCAGTAGCAGCCTGGTGGTCATCAAGTCAACCAAACTTAGAAATGGTACACAATTCAGTCATAACTGTTGTATATCTCATATCAACAAGCATACTAAAACCTGCATGTTGCCCATGATTAAAAAAAAGTCTTCCGAATGAAGAAATATTGCTTTAGCCTGAGGGTGGCCAATTGCGTATCTTACTTTGCTACTGTGTTGTCAAGGCCTTTGGACAGAGGCACTGCCTGGAGGACAGCTTCAAACAGGCTCCCGTGAGCTGAGGTTGGTGAGGCCTCCTCGGTCTCCATCTCACCTGCGCCTAAACACAACAAGAGAGGAAACTAGCTGTCAGACTTGGAGAGCTCAACTTCTGTAGGCCACAGAAAATGTACAGCAGATTGTAAAAGCGCCCCTTGGCTAAATGATGACATTTGTTGTTTTAGACGCAATTGTTGAGAGAATGGAGCGCCTGTGGAAGTACACAAATCACCAGGTCCACTGAATTTATTTTAAAGAACTTAAAGCAACAAATTCAACACAATGGTCAAGGTGGCGTGGGCTTCCTATTTCGTCAATGTCATCTCCTCGAGTAGGCAAAGTCCTTTTTGACACCATCAACAATATTGTCAGTCCCCTACTGCATCTGTGTACTCTGATAATGATTAATAATTTTCTTCCGTTTTTTTTCGTGGACAAGGTTGCCGGTGTAAGGTCCAGCATAATCCCTTCCACCTCCCCCCTTCCGGTCTGTCCTAAACCGCAGTGAATTCTGGGATGTTTCTTACCCATCTCCCTGCAAGATGTAGCTGAGCTAGTGAGCAGTATGAAAATCTCCTCCAGCACTTTAGACATCTCACCAACGTCTTTACTGAAAGATGTGATCAGCTCCATTGGCCCCTGAATGCTCTCCATCATTAATAAATCGCTGATTTCTGATTGTGTCCCATCCTATTTTAAACAGGCTGTTGTTCTACCGCTCTTTAAAAAGCCTGGACCCCTCTTTACCTAGCAACTATTACCCTTTTTCTAAGCTGCTTTTTATTTCAAAGATTTTAGTTGTTTATTTTATTTTTAGATTTTATTTTTTGCTAACCAGCTCACTGTTGCCTTGAATAACCACAATATTTTTGACAAATTCCAGTCTGGTTTTCGTCAGAAACATACAACAGAGACGGCTCTTCTTATGAGTCTCCAATGATATCATGATACCCTCTGATTCTGGCAAATATTCTATCCTGGTACTGCTTTATCTCAGTGCAGCTTTCGATACTGTGGATCACCGTATTTTGTTAGACAGGCTTAGCTAGTGGGTGGGCGTCTCAGGGAGCCCTTGACTGGTTTGCCTCGTATCTCTCAGGTAGAAGTTTCTCTGTGGCTGTTGGGCCTCATATGTCTGAGTCCACTCCACTCTTCTGTGGGGTGCCCCAGGGATCGGTTTTAGGTCCAATTCTACTTGCTCTGTACATGCTTCCTCTAGGCCTGATTATCAGCAAATTTGAAGGCATTTCATATTGCTACACTGACAATATTCAATTGTATTTTATCTTTAAACCTGACATGACTGAATTTCTAATGTATTGCATGATTGATTGTCTGAAATTTCAGTCAAACATATCCTACCAGTAAATCGATTTATTTACACTTTTGTTTTTTTAATTTAGTAAGGTATTATTTGAACTTTGATTTGTTTGGACGGACGCAAACACACACACACACACACACACAAACGCATCACACACCCAAACTCGCACAAACACACTCATACAGTACACACTGAATAGGACATGCATGCTGAAGCAAGCTAGAACCAAAGAATTAAATATTCAAAGAAAAGAAGTACAAAAAACTATCAGAAATGTATCAGAGATGCGTTGACATAGTCCGTATGGGCACCTGAAGGAATCGGCTTACGAAAAGTGGAACAATAGAGAAGGCCAATACAAAAAGAATCCAACATAAAAGAACTAGTGGCATGAGGCCTCCTGGCCTGAATTTTAACAGTCCACTTGGCTTGGATGATTGCAAATTCAGCTCAGGTGTGCTCACTCAGCTATCTAGGGGCCATGGAAGCTGTAGTTCAAGGGCGGGCATCCATTGTGAGAGCTGTAGTTCCGGGACAACCATTTTGGGGAGCAAAAGGCCAGGGGTTTAAATCTTTGCCTCACCTGAGTTAGTCTGGAGGACTGCCTCCTCTGGCTGTGCCAGGCCCTTGGTCTCAGACTCTGCCTCTGGATTCCCCCCATTCACAGCAGCGGTCTCCATCTCCCCCTTCTCCGGTCTGGGCTCTTCTATGGCAGCCGGGGCCTCAGGTGCTAATCCGGTCTCTTCCTGGACCTCCAATCCAGGCTTTGGGCTTGGGACTTCTTTTACTGGGGCCTCGGGTGAAGCTTCAGGCTCAGGTGCTGGGGCTGCTTCGTCTGTTGGGGCCTCGGGTGCTGCTTCTGCTGGGGCCTCAGATCCTGCTGCCGATTCTGTTGGGGCCTCGGGCTCTGGTGCTGCTTCTGCTGGCGCCTCAGGTGCTGGGACTGCTTCTGCTGGCGCCTCAGGTGCTGGGACTGCTTCTGCTGGGGCCTCAGGTGCTGCTGCCGCTTCTGCTGGCGCCTCAGGTGCTGGTGCCGCTTCTGCTGGCGCCTCAGGTGCTGGTGCCGCTTCTGCTGGAGCCTCAGGTGTTGGTACCGCTTCTTCTACTTGGGCCTCAGTCTCTCCCTCCACTCTGGTTGCCATGTCCTTCCAAGAGGAAGTGGTTGGCCAGGTCCCAGAACCTGGAGCTTCTATGGGGAACAGGGTCTGACAGGCATTAGTGAGGGAATTTGGGACTGACCTGCTTTCCCCTGGTTCCGGAGGCTCCTTTTCAGATGGCAGCTTCTTACCGCTTTTATTGAAGGACTGCTGGGAGGTGGCTTTCTCCCTGGACACACGGTGGTGCTCTTTCTGATACCTGGAATTCTGTTCCTTCAGGGACTCCAACTGACTGTGCATCTCTAGCTTGGATTTCCTGTACTTCTCCAGCAGGACCCGATACCTGGAATTCTGTTCCTTTAGTGACTCCAACTGACTGTGCATCTCTAGCTTGGATTTCGTGTACTTCTCCAGCAGGACCTGATAACTGGAATTCTGCTCCTTCAGGGATTCCACCTGACTTTGCATCTCTAGCTTGGATTTCCTGTACTTCTCCAGCAGGACCTGATACCTGGAATTCTGTTCCTTTAGTGACTCCACCTGCCTTTGCATCTCTAACTTGGCATTCCTGTACTCCTCCAGCAGGACCCGATACCTGGAATTCTGCTCCTTCAGGGACACACTGAGCTCTTCCTGATACCTGGAATTCTGCTCCTTCAGGGACTCCACCTGACTGTGCATCTCTAGCTTGGCCCTCCTGTACTCCTCCGCCAGACCCTGGGCTTCGCTCTTCTCCTGTTGCAGAGAACACTTCTCTTGCATCACCTGCTCCAGGGTCTCAGCAGTCTTCCCATAGGCCTCAACTGCCACTAGCTGCTTCGAAATAGTGTTTTTGAGTTGGGCTTCAAGCTCCTCTTTGGAGTCCAGGTTTTCCTGAAAGCTATTGTGAAGCTCCTTCAATTGCCGGCACAGCTCAATTTCTCTGGTCTGAGCTAGACTCAGGACACCCTCCACCTCCCTTCGTCTAACCTCAGCAGTGGACAGCCTGGCCCGTACGTCTGAGAGGTGATTCTCAAGACTCTCTCTCTGAGCCTTGACCTCTTCACTTTCCCTAGACACACACTCCAGGACTAGCCTCAGCTTTGCCAGATCTTTGGACAACTGCCGAACTTCCTGCCTGGAGGAGCCCAGCTCAGCGGAAAGACACCGCGCCTTCTCCTGACAAGGCTGCAGTTCGGACACCAGTTCGGACACCAGTCGCTCCAGCTCCTGGGTTTTGTCTCTAGACGTGCTCAGCTCCTGCTTCCCAACGTCTACCTGACCCTGCAGGACCTTGAGTTCCTGTGCATGTCTCGCCGAGGCCTCAGAGAAGGCCTTCTCCCGAGAGGCTCTCAGCTCCTGGTGCTCATCTCTAGACTCTTTTAACTCCCGCTCCCTGTGGGCCAGCTCCTTTTGTAGCGCAGCCACCTGGCAGTCTCTCTCCTCGAGGCTGAGCTTGAGCTGTTCCAGCTCTGCGGAGTTTGCCTGGTAGTTCGGCTCCTCCTCTCCGCTCCAGCCGGCCTCCAGCAGCCCGCGGGTTGAGCCCGCCTGCTCCTCCGTCCCTCTGCTCAGCTTGGCGCGGTCCTGGCGCAGCTTCGCCAACTCTGTGTTCTGGTTGCTCTCGGACTGGCTGGCCACGCCCCCCATGTTCAGGCAGTCTGCTTTCAGTGCTTCAAGCTCTGACAGCCATTTGTTGAGCTCCAATACTCCTTCAAGCTCTGGCAGCTGGTTGCTGAGCTCCAATGTGGTAGCCCCTACTCCTTGAGTCTCACCCATGCCGACCCTCTGGCTTTTCCTTTTCTTTTTCTTTCTGGGGCTGGGGCTGCAGGTGCTGGGGCCACAGGGGCCGGGGCTGATTCTACAGGCGCCTCCGCGGCTGGCTCTGGTTCTGGTGCAGATTCCCCCCCCTGGGGATGGTGGGGGAGTGGCCTCGACCTCGGCACCAAGTTTGGGCTCAGGTGCAGCAGCCTCCAGTGGGACCTCAGACTCAGTAACAGTCTCTGGTTCTAACGGGGGCTCTGTCTCAGTAAAAGTCTCTGGTTCTGGCTCAATTTCAGCCTCTGGTTCTGGCTTAATAACAGTCTCTGGTTCTGACGGGGGCTCAGGCTCGGTAACGGTCTCCGTTTCTGGCTCAGTAAAAGTCTCTGTTTCTGGCTCAGTAAAAGTGTCTGGTTCTAGCTTAATAACAGTCTCTGGTTCTGGTTCTGCCGGGGGCTCAGGCTCAGCAGCAGTCTCTGGTTCTGGCTCAATAGCAGTCTCTGGTTCTGGTTCTGGTTCTACTGGGGGCTCAGGGTCAGGAGCAACCTCTGGTTCTGGCTCAATAACAGTCTCTGGTTCTGGTTCTGCTGGGGGCTCAGGCTCAGCAGCAACCTCTGGTTCTGGCTCAGTAATGTTCTCTGGTTCTGGTTCTGCCGGGGGCTCAGGCTCAGCAGCAACCTCTGGTTCTGGCTCAGTAACGGTCTCTGGTTCTGGTTCTGCCGGGGGCTCAGGCTCAGCAGCAACCTCTGGTTCTGGCTCAGTAATGGTCTCTGGTTCTGGCTCAGTAATGGTCTCTGGTTCTGGCTCAGTCACGGTCTCTGGTGGGGGCTCTGGGCTTTTGCTGTTGTGTTTTTTCTTCTTGCTTTGAGGTTCGCTCAGCTCTGACATGGCGCCCAGACTGGCCATGAGGAATGGACGGCTCCTCTCCATCACTTTCCATTGAGCTGTCTTTGGCATGCGTAAAAGGTCCACCACTACCCCGGTCTCCTCTTGGGACAGGTGTTTGCGGCCTTCCCTCTGAAGCAAGGAGCTGGTGAGAGGGCTATCCGTCCGCTCACGTGGCGGCAGATCCATCTCACTTCCTGTCCTTGACCCACATCCACGCTGCCACTGCCAAAAAAAACCTGGTCTCTGCTGAGCATGGTTAGAGGTGCCGAGCTGCTTGCTTTCTCCACCATATGTGGCAACCCCTGTGGAAAAGGGAGACCAACAAACCCTCTAGAATGGCAGTGGGGAAATTACAAATCAAATACTTGATTCAAATACACCTAAAAATATTTGGAATAGCGATATATTTCACACGGAGAGCAAACTGGTAAGATTACACCCCGTTTCCCGTCTCAGAAAAGCACATTCAGCATAGTTTTTCAACGCATTTACGGGTGCTCCATTGACTTCCGTATCATTTGGCCTTCTTGCCCTTTGTCCCTGGGTAATAATTTTTTAGGTAGGAGGTAGTGGACAGATTTAAGGTGGCAAATTCCACCAAATTGGTGGCAGTCTGGGGACCTATAAGGGTAGCATTGGTACGTACTAATAGTAAAAAGAAACAGTATGCGACTTCGGACGCAGCCCAAGTGTGCTCACTCAGTTCCCAACCCACCGCCTGAGACATGATGGGGTGGGTCATCCATTTTGGGAGCCATTGTCCCAGGGTGGCCATTTTGGTGAGCAAAAGCCCCACAGTATGCATACTTTTTTAAGGTACTAAGGCAGGCACAGTACCCAGAGGCAGGTATACAGGGACTACTCACCCGTGCCACAGGTGACCAAAGAGTGGACCAGGTGAGGCAGAAGGTAGCTCAGAAGGGGACTGACGTCATGAGTAGCTGCCATGGTCTGCAGGGTGGCCACCAGAGAGGGCATGGAACACAGCTGGCCGAAGGCTCTGAGGGAACGACACAAATACAATCAGTAAAAAGACCAGTCACACCCATGATTTGGCTATCCCAACTCTATGAAATCATATAAAACAGTCCCAAAAGTGACAATTGATGAAAGATGAATGCAAACATCTCAAAATAAAATAATTTTAAGTACACGCTGATACACGGCTACAAAGGTTTCTAGACCCTTTGGATTGGACCGACATTCCTCTCCACTCACTTGGGTCCGACCGCACTGTCCCTCTGGTTCTGCAGCAGGACTATGAGGCAGCCCAGGCCCTCTGTGGCCAGCAGGGGCTCTCTGACCAGGGACTTGCTGATCTGCAGGGCCAGGGTGTCCACCAGCTGAGCCTCCATCACCACCTTCACAGCCAGCTGGCACACGATCATGTAGGTGGCAGCCTTGTAGTCGGTCAGGGACGACTTTAGACCCTGAATAGAGGGAATGGTGGAAGAACGAATGTGATTAAAGACATTGTCGGGGCAACGTCATAGGTAGGTGCCAAAGATCGCACTTGGAATACGGTGAAAGGTCATCTCTAAATGTTTCAATAGCTCAAAACGGATAGCTTTGTCAATCTGGATGAGCTGTATCTTACCTTCTGAATGTAGGGCAGTAGTTTGGATATGATGGTGTCAGAGACATTCTCGACAGCATCCAGAGCAGTTACGATGGTGGAGGCATAGAAGGAGAAGATCACTCTTAGTTGGGCGCAGTTGCCGGTGTGTCCAGAATAAGCCTGCAAATAAAAAATAAAATAACATATAGAACACATCCTGGAATGGTAACAGACAATTTGTAAGTGTGAGTAAGCATTGTGTGAATCTAGTTTACCTTGATTGATTTGGTGACCAGGGTGCAGATGAAATCCATGAAGCCCAAGTCTTTGTAACAGTGAGTGATCAGGGTCCCTTTGGCCAGTGGTACACCTGGTTTCTGCACAGAGATGAAAAGGTTGTATAAAATCCTAATCCGACTCGGCTGCTCTGTGCTGCCTATGACTTCTTCTGCGTGCGCAAGTGGAGGGGTAGACACAAGACACTTGCTTCATACAAACGTTGATTACTCAGACTAAGTGTTGACACGCTTAGTCTATTTTACAAATGTGAGGTTTTTTTATTTGATGAGTGGGCGCTGATGTGTGGAAATGAACTAAATGGGTAAAATAGTTACCTGTAGCCTTTCCAGCCAATTCCAGCGGTTAGTGGGGTCCTTGATCTTGAGGAGCTGAACGACTCTGACGAACACCTTGGTCTCATGGTACGGCAAGGCACAGGCCAACAGGCTGTCCACATTGTACAGGTGGATGTGGAACCTGAGACAAGAATACAAATATCAGACATGCATTTAATAACATGACTAAACTACTGATCATTTTACAGCTCTGACATTGATGACCATCCCCAAATAGTGACCTACTGTACCTGTGTATAAGCCACTCTAAGCACTTCTGGGCCGGCTTGAGCAGGAAGTAAGGAGAGAGGCGTGTGAGGAACAAGGATATGCCTGCGTCCAATTTCTGGTTGACCTCTTTGGACTGGACACTACGCTCGAGACCCATGGCAGAATGGCTGAAGAGGGAGTCCTGGAACTCAGCGAGTGCGGGTTCGATACCCAGGAGCTCCTCCAGGCCTGTGCAACCTGGGACCAAGAGGAAGTAGGTAAGACAGAGGAGGATAGCCACAGTTTGGACGCATGCACATTCAAGATCAGTTTCTCCACTGTGTATATGGTTTACACTAGGTAATGGCATACACTGATGGAGACGTGCAAACAAATGACAGTGCAAATACATAACCAATAAAAATAAAGGCATAAATGCAAAATTACACAATGTATACACAATGGAGGTTGGTGAGCGTATACACAGTGTGTTTGCAGAGTGTAGTGTGATGGATGTACGATGTTTTATATACACAATGTGTGCGCCGTTGTGTTGATATTTGGTACAATCAGAGGTCGTTTGCAAGGGTTTAGGATCTGTGTGGGTGAGGGGGGTCTCTGGGGGGGTCTCTGGAGGGGGGGGGGGGGTCGTAGCAGATGCACATGCAAGATAAACGTATGGCGTCATCCCAACTTCGAACACACCAAGTGCCAGGAAAGTGCTCCTGTCCATGTTGGCAGCATCTTTCGGATCGAAGAGTAGGGAGACAACCTCCCGGCGGCTGAGCAGGTCGGGGTCATTCTGCGGCAAAGCAAGCCGCTTCAGCTGATAGGCTAGGGATGTCATCGTGGGACGTCCTGTCAAGTCCTGTTCAGATTACAACATAAACCAACGTTAGCTTCATATCATGTGTGTATCATTTATTGCGATAATAGCGTTTAAATATAACGTTTGAATAGTCCATATGGAATACAGTAACGTTATCTAGTTAACTCTTGTTCAATGATAACAGAATGCACGTGTTATTGGGGTGGGTTATCTAGGTAGCAAGACAGGCAAAGTTAAATAACCAACTTGACTTGGATCACGATTGATCTTACTTGTAAAGATAATTAAACTGCAACGTTAGTTCTAGATAGCATATAAGAGAATTTGATACCTGATTTCACTGCTACTTCCACGTGCGTACGGCGATTTTCTCTTGACCTTTTTTGAGATTATACCTCCGGTTCAAGCTCCACTTCAAAATAAGAGTCCCAGTATTTGTCACAATAAAAGTTAACCATAAAAGTTAACCACAGTGTTCACAAATCTGCCTTCCCTTATTTATCACCCATCCCCATAACTTTATAAGCCCTCTTCTCATATTCTTGCTGTAACCCTCACTGCATTTTTTTATTTATATTTTGAATACGCTAGCAAAACATCCTTTTTTTTTTCTTATTTTTTTTTTTTTATAAATCTTTATTAATCAAGGTACAAAACAGTACAAAATGTACAGTACAAAACAATACAAATTAGCAACAATCAATCAATACAAAGAATGAAATAAAACTAATTTAAAAATAATACAAGAGCCAGGGTACATATATCAAGCCTTTCACACAAACAAATCAAAGAAGGTGCACAAACTCACTGTCTTCGTAGCCTTCTTATTATTGGAGGAAAAAATAGTCTTTATGTATTGTTTGGTTTCATTTTCTAGAACTTTGAACAGGGGTTTAGAGTTAGTAAATTTGGATTTGTGAACTAGCAAAACATCCTAGCCTGGAGGTTTCTGTTCTTCAGCAGTGCCAGTAGATGTCAGTAACTGCCGTAAAAAACGAAAAACTGCTTTACGTCAGTGCAAGTGGCCCATAAAAGTCCGTTAGCGACCAGCTTAAACGGCGTAACAGACGTTTCACCTTTGGTTCTCACTAGAATTTTTACTTTTGTGTTTTATAGAGAAACTGGAACATTGTGAGAAGTAGTGTCTCTCTGTAAACCATAAGTCACCGTTGGTATCTAAGTTACCTCGAGAAGTTAGCTAGAAACGAATGATTGCTTGCTAACAACATTATACTATCTACTCGGTCAGGCTAGCTAACTAAGTCACTAACTAACGGAATTCGTTTGGCAAATCTCTTTCCTGGAAGGCAAACTTCAGATAAACGTGCAGGTATGTTGATTGACATTATGCTACTTATGAAAAGGCAACCGTTTATCAATTACGTGTGTTTATAACGGGTGCATTTCATTTCTCGCGGGATCCCGCCCACTGTCGGTTGTGATTGGATGATGAGCACGCCACTCTCCTTCAACCGCTCACCGATTGGCTTGTTTTTGACAGGTCTCTGAAGGGTCATTCTCACTGCCCGACTCGAGGATGTTATTATAAGTAGACGTCTGCCGATTTAGTACGGTGATTCTTGTCGATTAGATTGTGTTAGGGCTATTCACACTACTGTAGTTCACTTCACAGCGAGGCTGACGGTTAATTTACACTGCAAATCAAATCCCAAGCCACACACACACACACACACACACACGAGGATTGATGTGTGTGTGTGTGGGGGGGGGGGGCTGGGATGGAGTGGTGGTAGGTATTCTTGTTTCTTGAATATCTGTTTGGGAAATGTGGAATCCTAAGACTTGTGTTGCACTTATGTACCTGCATGCTGATTCTACCTGGCCTGGTCTCTCTGCTACTGTCTGCTGCTATGGGAGCTTGGTCTTTTGTCACTTGCTTAGGACACAACTGTCCCTCTTGAGGACAAAGAGCACCCTCACCAGGATGCAGGTGGAACTTCATGTGCATGACAGGGCAGGCAAAACAGTAGGCTGCAGTAATTGGCTCTGGGTGAGGGCTTCTGGGTAATCCTGAAGAGGCACGGGGTGCATTTCAATAGTGTGAAGTGGCATCCTCTCCTCCTGGCCTACTTGGCTAGGTAAGTGACGACAAAGAGAGTGAAGAAATAACCTAGTAATCATTGAGACGCCAACATAGACTGATAGCACGGCTGCTAAGCTGGCTAGCTGGCATGGTGAAACCTTATCCTAAAGCGCTATGTATACAAGACTTTGTTCCTTTGAAAACTTTTAGAACGGTAATAGTTCACCAGTTCAAATAATACAATGCCCCTTCTTTTGTTGTTGTTCTTTTTTCTCCCTTCCCTCCTTTAGTTACATGCAGCTCCACCTGAAGCTGAGCTCAAAGTGAATAATGAAAGGACTGGTGTCCTTGTTTCACATGGGGTGGAGAGAGAGGGAGAGAGAGGGAGGGAATGAAAAAGATGGAGGGAGGGAGTATCAGAGAGAGGAGGAGGACGGGGGGGGGTCACTAAGTAGCTCCCTTGTAGCAGGAAGTGGAACTCCAGCAGCAGCCCTCAGCTCAGTAAGTCTTGTTAAGTTGCCTGATCTCTTCTGGAGTTTGAGTGCGTGCGTGTGTGTGTGTGTGTGTGTGTGTGTGTGGAGATGATGTTTATCCACGGGGGGTTTTCCCTGCGATGAGTGCCCCTGACGACGGCTGCAGTCTGGAGAGCTGGGGATGGACAGATCTGTGTGTATCGTTCTCTTCTCTTGCCCTCTCTCATCCCTAGCTATTATTATCTTGCTCTTCGTTGGTGGACTGACAAATCCTGCCTGTGTGTGTGTGTCCAGCATATGTGTCTTCATGTTTTTGTCATTGGGATTCGCCTACAGTAGCTCACCTCGCACTCCTGTAATGGGACCTTTAGCCTAGGCTAACGATACCATAACAGACTTGTTGTGCAATGAAAGTAAGATTCTTATCACTAACTGTGCCGGCTACAGTATTCCCCGTTGTTATAACAGTAAGAATCCCTTGTGGTACAGTAAGCAAGCTAATCAGTCAAGCCTATGTGTATTAGATCCGAAGTCCAACACAATACCGTTGTCTGAATGATTGGATTGGATTTTTTTTTCTCTCTGTGGCACAGACTGGTCAGCTCTGTAGAAATGTGGGCCAGCTCTCTGTACCAGGCCCGCCGGGGGCGTGCGACACACACACAGGCTTTGCTTCTCTGTCTCTCTCTTTCTGCGCGTCGGCCAGCCTGGCCTCTATGAGCAGCTGCCTGTAGATTGATGTCCTGACCCTCTGGTGTAAGGGGCCATTTTTGGACTTGAGTCGTTCCCCTCCTATCCTGGTCATTGTTGGGGACGTCCCTGCTTGTTTCCTGCCTGGGAGAATGGGACTGTCCAGTCAGTGCTTCATCATGGACACAATAGCCCAGTCTGTGCTGTTTGGCTCACAGGAACTATCTATTTACTGCATGTCTGACACACTTTCATCATAACTGAGTCTGTTTTCCGTGCAGTTTTGAATCACCTAGATGATGATGTCTAGGGCTGGGTTTAAAAAATCTTGAATCAAATGATTCAGAATCAGTTCATGAATCCCAAAATCTATCTTTTATAATGAATGAATGAATGAATGAATAAATGAAGGTATGAATAGTTCATTCATTCAATGATTCATTCATTCATTTTTGCAAATCAGTATCGATACCCAGCCCTAGTATTGATGTGTTGCATAACTTGGCAGTCATGTAATTAAGGTTACAGCCTTAAGTGTTACAGTTTTAGTAACACTAACCGAATCGATATTGAATCGAATGGAATTGAATCGTGATAATCGATTCTGAACCTTGTGAATCGGAATCGAATCGATTCTTGAAATTCGACTCGATACCCAGCCGTAATAATGTGTCTCTCTCAGTTCCAGCTACTGGACGGCTGGTCTGGACTTTGAGAAGGAGCAGTGCGTCGTCGCAGCGCCCGCGCCCGAGGCGTCCGCGATGTCGCGGCGGAGCCTGCGTCTGCACACCACCGCCGCCACGGGTCACTACGGCAACGACCCGTCCCTCGGCGGAAGCCTGGGCTACAGCGCCTCCTACAGCGCCGGAGGAGCCAGTCGCAGAGACGTCGCCAGGTGAGACACTGATCGGGGGATGAGTTACCTCGGGAGATGACACGGATAGATTGGGTGACGTTGACACTGATTGGGGGATGAGTTACCTCCGGGTGATGACACGAATACTGTAGATTCGGTGACGTTCTCTCTCTCTCTCTCTCTCTCTCTCTCTCTCTCTCTCCCTCTCCCTCTCTCCCCCCCCCCCCCCCTCCCAGGGTATTGAAGAGCAGGCGGGCCCAGCCCCTGCTCAGCACCCCCAGGAACAGCACCCAGAGCCAGGGCCCCGATAGCAGCCTCCACAGCTGCGCCAGCGACGCCTCCCTGCTCTCGTCCATGTTGGACGAGTCCTGCATACAGGAGAGGACCATGGTCGACAGCCTCTGGGGTCAGCACACACACACACACACACACACGCACACACTCTCAATCACAACAAATACAAACTTTATTTATATGGCGCTTTTCATACACTGAGGCAACACAATGCGCTTCACAGAAAGAAAGGGGGGGTATACATAATACCTAAACCTAATTTTCCAGAGGGAAGCAAAAACCAGTTCACCCATGAGACAATATATAAGAAATCTATAAATAAAATATACCCACAAAATAAGATGACACTTTAGTCTGTCTCATTGGTTGTTACTGTCATTGCCTCTTTTCTGCAGGTTTGGATGAAGATGCTGAACTCAATGGTAATGGGTTTATAATATGGGTTTAAACTTTATCACCACCAGCATCATGCAGTGTACCATTATTAAGTGGTGCAGCTGCTTCTATAAATGAAATTTGTCTCCGTTGGTAGCATGAGATATATCCAATACGGTAGTTGCACACCAGCAGAGGGCAGTAGAGATTGCTCATAAACCTGCACCGCTTACTTCTCCACTTGGGTGTGATTTCTTTTTTTGTGTTAGAGAGTACCGTGTTGATTTTTTCCCCCACTTTTGGTTCTTCCCATTGTGATTCTTGTTTTGTGTGTGTTTGTGTCTCTCAGAGAGCACCATGCTTGAAGAAACCATCATTCTACCTAACGGAGGGAACAGCTCTGCCCAGACCCAGACCTCCATGATGAACGGCTACTTCTGCACAGACTTCACCGTCCCCTCGGACAAGAAGGAGGCTCCCGCCGCCTACCCCTCCTCCTCCTCCAAGTACATCGCTTCCTCTTCGTCGTCCGCCGCCGCCCTATCCCACCTGGGCCCCAGAGACCACCCTCTGACTGCAGGCCCCGCCCCCTCAGCCTCGTTCCCGGCCTCCACCACGGTCTACAGCAGGGACAAGAGCCGCAGACACAAGACAGGTGAGAGAGAGAGAGCGAGAGAGAGAGACCGAGGAAAAACCAGAGAGGTTATCAGTTGCTGACAGGTCCTCCTTGGGCCAACAAGCTGTGGTCTTCCTCGGCCCAATCTTCCTCTCGTCCTGAGCCTTTAACCTTCGATAGTATCACATGTATGACGCCATAACGCCGATACCGTGTCCGCTGTGTTTCTTTAAACCCTACTTCATTTTGGTCCAGGCCTCCTGGCGTCCCTGTGGATCCTGAGTGTGTGTGTGAGCAGGAGGGCGGTGGCCCGCGCCGTCTCTCTCCTCTCTCTCCTCCCTCTGCTCTACCACAACCCTTCACTGAGGAGGACGCTCGAGGAGGGCAAAGGTAGCAGCCCCCCCACCAGGACCCTGTCCCAAACCCACCAGGACCCTGTCCCAAACCCACCAGGACCCTGTCCCAAACCCACCAGGACCCTGTCCCAAACCCACCAGGACCCTGTCCCAAACCCACCAGGACCCTGTCCCAAACCCACCAGGACCCTGTCCCAAACCCACCAGGACCCTGTCCCAAACCCACCAGGACCCTGTCCCACCAGGACCCTGTCCCAAACCCACCTCCCAATTCTCTCTCTTCTGTCCACTAGTGGCTCCGCCTCCACACCGGCTGCCTGGTCATCCTCTTGGTCTCTTCTCTCACAGCACCGGCGTTGGTCTCACTCTTTCTCTCTCTTTCTCTCCTTCTCTTTCTTTCTCTCTCTTTTTCTCTCCCTCTCTTTCTTTCTCTCCCTCTCTCTTTCTATCTCTTTCTTTCTTTTTCTTTCTCTCTCTCTTTCTCTCCTCTCTCTCTCCCTCTCTCTCTCTCTCTCTCTCTCTCTCTCTCTCTCTCTCTCTCTCTCTCTCTCTCTCTCTCTCTCAGTGGCTGTGTGTGTGGTGACGTTATCACACAGGTCCTCACACACGCTCGGCGTCTCTGGTTTCGTATCAGATTCTTTATGTAAATCACGTGGTTGCAGGCTACCCAGAAATCTGACATGGAGCACCTGGGTGCAGCAGGTGGTTTGGGATTTCCTGTTAGACTAAATGTAGGAAAGATCTCCCTGCAAAGCCGCTCTTCCAAACTGAGGGAAAACAAATGACACTCAATGATTGGACACACTTATTACAGTCCTGCGACTTCCACAGATTACGGATGTATTTCATTTTAGTGTCAAAGCACTTTATTTATTGATTGCTGTCGGGGATGTAATGACAGTCGCAGAAAAAAATAACAAAGAGCTTCTGAGCCACACCGCCTGCTGCACCTTTATCCTGGGAAGGCTGTCCTGGCCGGTTTATTTAACTTAACACGCCCTCCTTTGTCCAGGTGTGCTGAACGCCGTGTGTACCCGGCTCCTGCCGTCCGGTAGGGCAGCTGCGGCCGCCGCAGTGTCGGCGCTGACCTCTGCCTCACAGGCTGCAGCGTCAGCGGCGACGGCCGCCTTACGGGCTGTTCTGCGGGGGCGGAGCCCCGGGGCCCAGAAAGAGCATAATGATGATGATGATGATGGAACAGTAGTTGATCGAGGTATTCTTCTGCTATGTACAGTACTCACCACCTTGTCTGTCTCTCTCACTCAGTTGGGGATCCACGTCTTCGCTCGCGTTTCTGTGCCATCATTGATTGATTGATTGATTGATTGATTGATTGATTGATTGATTGATGCTCTGGTCCAGGAGGTGGCTGGTTTTCGAGCGCTGGGCCGGATGATGGCGGATGTGGAGAAGGAGTTGATGGGGGTGCTTCTCCTCTGCACCGTCATGTCTTGCTTGTCTTCTTCGCACAGGGTGACAACTTCTGACACTCCCACAAAGTCTGAACCGTTCTCTCTTTTCACGTTGGCTTTTCTTTTTTGTTTCTCGATCTTATAATTTTGCTCGTCTGGGTCGTTGACCTCGCTGAGCTCACATGCGGTGTTTCCCTCCCAGAGCAGGACTGCCTTTGCTTTGACTGTTGCCCTGGCAACATGCAAATGGTCTCTCTCTCTCTCTCTCTCGTTTTCCCACACACTCACTCTGTTCATCCTCAGCACAGGTGAAGGAGGGGAGAGGGGGACCTGACTGAACTTCAAACAGAGGAACTTGATATAAAGTTGTCACTTACTCTCTGTCTCTCTCATCTCTCTCTCCTCTCTCTCTCTCTCTCTCTCTCTCTCTCTCTCATACAGCCCACAGCAGTTTCTGCGGAAGCATGAATGTGAAGGAGCTGGCGACCGATGAAAGAGGCCTGAACCAGAACGGATCCCTGTGTAAGTGTCTGTGTATCTTGTGTTCATATTGGTGGACTAGCCCGTGTGATTGGGGTCTTCCGTATCCTGGCGTGATTACGTAGCGTGGAGAGAGGAAGCAGTATTGTCTGTTTCGTACTCTAGCTCTCCCATGGGGGGTTTAGTCTCGACTGTGATGCTTTACATGCGATGTCGTGCGTGTGGATAAACAAATCATGTGTAGGGGACAAGATGGTGCTACAAACACGCCCCCGCCCCCCCCCCCTCGTAGCCTGGTACTGCACCTGTGGCTACACACACACACACACCTGTACTCTCTCTCTCCCTGTGCCTTTCCTCTCCTCTGTAAAGGAAGTGTGACTCCAGAAGGGATCCCTTCAACACGCAGCCTCGTCATCCTCCTAACGTCCATCTGAATCAGTCTGTGATTTCATTCACCCTGAACTCATGTCTTCTGTCATGCCCTTGCCCCCCCCCCCCCCCCCCCCCACACACACACACACACACACACTGCCACCGTTTCCTGTAGGTGATGACTGCAAAGGAGAACAGCGACTGGACGCAAAAGCAGACCCCTCGCCTTCGTCGTCGTCTTGGTCATCCAGGTTCCGTCGCCCGTTGGGGGCGCTGTGGAGCGTCGGCGCTTACGCAGGTCACCCACCTCCACTGACCCCCCTCTGACCTGTCGTGAAACACTTGAAAACGAGCGGCGTGATCGATGCTGGACACAGGACTAAACTATCCACCCATATGCATGTCCTGTTGACTGACAGTCCTGTGAGGACACTTGTGTCGTGATGTTTCCACAGCGATGTCTTCACTCCCCTCATTGGTTCCCCCAGGGTCCAGCCTGCTGTGGATTGGTCAGAAAGTGGGCGTGGCCAGCTGGGTTGTGTCACGGCAGCTGCTGTCTACGCTGTGGTTGGCTGTCCTGTCTCCAGGTCCTCGTCCTACCATGTTTTAATTAAGTCTCCTTCCTCATCCCTCCCGACGCCCTGCTTGGCTGGTTGCTTCGCCCGTTAGCTTCTAGCTACATGCAGAACGGCTGGCTGTAATCATGCGTCTGCCCAAGGACACGGCTCATAGTGAATGGTGGCTTGCTTTGGAGATGAGCTGATCTTTCTTTAGCATGCTGTATGTCTCTCCCTCTAACGTGCGTCAATAACTTGAAGTCTCTCTTTCTCGTCCTCCTGTCTCTCCCCCTCGGACCGTCTTCATACGTACTAACAGGGGAGACGCTGCAGGCTGGTAACTCTTGGGCTCAGTTCAAAGCTATTTCTTCTCTCTCTTTCTCGGGGTTGTGTGTCATCGTTCTAATGCCTTGCTTTACATGCTCGTTATCAGAACCTGCAACCGTGTTGATGAGATGCTGCTAAACTGAGACTCGATTAACAAAATAGTTCTTTATTGCTTCAAAGGTTTACACCATAGGTCGCCTTCCTCAGGGTTCAGCCTATAACCATTCAGCCAACTCTCTCTCTCTCCCTCCCTCCCTCTCTACCTCTCTCTCTCCCTCTATCAGAGACGTACAGTACCTGTAATGTAGGGACTCTCTTCCTCCCTGCCTCTGAACACACTTAATTCTCGAACCCTTAGTGATGCGACAGGCCCTCCTTCCTTCACTGAGTAATCCTGTCCTTCTCCTTTCTTGTGTGTGTGTGTGCGTACACAGGGAAGGCGGCTGCGACGGTCTTCTGGTGCCTAGGCAGGGGATGGTACCAGGTGGTCAGTGTCGTGTCTCTTCTCAACGTCTTTGTCATGACCCGGTGAGTCCGTCGCCTCAGACGACCGTCTAACCCGCTACACGGCGAGCTCCTGACCGTCCTCTCCATAACCTGCCTGTATGTTTTCTCAGGTGCCTCCCTAAGCTGCTCAGATTGCTCCTCCTCCTGCTCCCCTTCCTCCTAATTCTGGGTGAGTGTCAGATCTGGCGTGATCCAGACTCCGAGTCCTCAGCCTGTCCCCTCGTCGGACACTTGTCACACTAGCGCATCGTTTACACAGTTTTACTCGACTACGAACTACTTTTCATTCTATTACTTTGCACTTTTACAGATACTTTTACAAATACTTTCCACTCTGTGTATATCCTGTCTCCCCCTCCCCCGTGTTCTCTCTCTTTCTCTGTCCCTCCCTCTCTCTCTCTCTCCCCCACCCAGGCCTGTGGTCATGGGGGCCTTCGATTCTGCTCTCCGTCCTGCCGTCCGTCAACACGACAGTGTGGGGGACAGCCAGCCCCCTCACACCCTCCTCCTCCGCCCCAGAACCCATCCAGAGCCCCGCGGAGGAGGACGGACAAGCGGCACCGGCCTTCGCAGGTCCCCCGTCGGCTGAGTCACTTGTGAGTTGTGTCCCCAACGCTTACGGGGGGGCCCTGGGTGTAGTCTGTGAGAGCTGGGATATGTAGTCCTTATGTATAACGGATAGCATTATTCCACTGATGTGTGTTTGTGTACAGTGTGTGGGTTTTTTCCGGGATGTGTGTGTGTGTCCGGGCGTTTGTTGCGTTTTCAGCCCATGTCCTTGTCCCCTAGCAGGAAGACGCCGGGACCTCCCTCCACGCGGAGCGCCTGGCCCGGCTGGAGCAGAGTCTGTCCCGGCTGTGGGAGCGCGTGGAGGGGGACGGCGGCCGGCTGGAGCAGCAGCAGCGGGAGGAGGCGGCGCTCTACCGGGCCCTGCAGGAGCAGCTCCACGCCCGGACGCACGCCGCCAGCCTGGAGCCCTGGGTCACCGGCCTGCTGGAGGACCGGCTGGCGGGGCTGAGGAGGGAGATGGAGGACGAGGAGGCCCGCAGGGAGGAGGTGAGGCCGGGGGCCCGCAGGGAGGAGGGGAGGCCGGGGGTGCCCGGAGGGAGGTGGTGAGGCCGGGGGGCCCGGAGGGAGGTGGTGAGGCCGGAGGGAGGAGGTGAGGCTGGGTGGCCCGCAGGGAGGAGGTGAGGCCGGGGGCCCGGAGAGGGGAGGTGAGGCCGGGGGGGCCCGGGGAGGCGGAGGTGAGGCCGGGGGGGCCTGGGGAGGCGGAGGATCATGTCTCTGGTCTTTTATCATGGCTCCTGTCTTCCTCCCTCTGTCCTCTCTGTGCTGTTAGTCCCGGCAGCGGTATGTGACGCAGCAAGAAGACCAGGACTCTCGCCTGGCTCAACTGGAGCTTCTACTGCAGGACCTGGTTCTCCAAACAGAGGTACCGCACACACACACACACACACACACACACGCACGCGCACACACACACACACACAGTCCTACAATCACTGCAGTCTGTAGTCTTAGTAGTGGATCCTAGCCTAATATCACCTAAACAAAGTAGCTTGTTTTGTTTCTTTAGGAGGTGCAGAGAAGACAAGAGTCCTTCACACCTGCGCCTGCTACAACACTTCTACCTCCATCTGCTCCACTTCCAGTCAGGTACAATGGAAGCTTACTCATTCTTTATACAACAGCGGGACAAACCACGTTATGGACGGCGACGGATGTGGGCAAATTTCAAGGTTCAGTGTTATAACAGAGTAGTATGTCCCAATTGTATGTGTTCTGCTTGCAAAGCACTTTCTAGGGGCAGCTGTGTTACATACTGGTGGTAAAAAGTAGAAGTATGCGATTGCATATGCGATTCGGAACGCGGCCCATCTCTGGAATCTGTCCCCCTCACAGCGTGGGTGTGGACCGCGAGTCCCATGATGCCTTGCTGGCGGAGGTGCGGAGGCTGGAGGCGGTGCTGGACAGTGTCAGGCAGGACCTGCATGGGGTGATGGGATGCCAGGGCAGGTGTGAAGTACTGGACACCTTCCAGGACACGGTGAGTCACGCACGCCGCGCGCTCTCACGGTCGCGTCGCCGCATACGCCACAACACAACACTCAGTCAATAAGTTATGTAAAGTGGCAGCCCCGCCCCCTCCTGATGCCTGTTGCAGTGATGATGATGTTGATGCGATGATGTTGGTGAGGATGGTGATGACGATGATGGTGGTTGGTGACATTGTGGTGTTGGTGAGGGGCGTACATTTCAATGTTTTCTGTATGCTTGATGTGTGCAAAACAAATTCCCCTCTGGGGCAATAAAGGTTTTCAATTCAATTCAATTCAATTCTCTCTCTCTCAGGTGTCAGCACAGGTGCGTCGGGAGCTGCGGAGCCTGTTCTACGGCAACCTGCAGACCCCTTCCGGAGACCCCGCCCACCAGGGCTCGGAGGAGGCGGAGCTGCCCGAGGCGCTGCTCCCGTGGCTGTCCGAGCGCTACGCCAGCGGGGCCGACCTGCAGGCCGCGCTCGCCGACCTGGAGATACGCATCCTGCAGAACGTCAGTCTGCTTCTGCGGCAGCAGCAGGAGGAGGAGGAGCACGGCGCCAAGATGGCGCCCAGCACCGAGACCCTCGCCCAGGCCGTCATGCAGACCGCCGGACCTGCCGGGGTGACTGAGGAGGTGGGCGGATTTAATCGGGCGTTTTTTTTTTTCTCTCAACACCCTTCCAGTCAGATTTGAGATTAGTCTCTAGTTTGGGATGTCCGTTTTGAAAAGCTAGGTTTGTAGTTTGGATACGCAAATGTTGAGCAAATGAACACGCATGTCTTTACCCATTTGTGTTTATTCAAAGCAACCCCTCCCCCCCCCCCCTCCTCTTCCCCCAGCACGTGGAGCTGATCGTGAGGAACGCTCTCAAACTCTACTCCCAGGATCGGACGGGCCTGGTGGACTACGCCCTGGAGTCAGGAGGTGAGCAGCTCCGCGGGCTGTCGGTGTCAGGGTGTCTGCGTGGTCCGGCTGGGCTGCTTATAAACCATGTGGTAGCTGTGAGTTGGGTGTGTCCCACCTCTGTTCTTCACGCTCATCTGGACTTAACCGTATGCAGTCTGATATTTATAGCTCCAGTGTTGACCTGGAGATCCAACCATAGTTTCAATGTTTTCTCTGTATCCACACGTTTAATATGTCAAAGAGGGAACGTTGACCTGAACCCATATTGAGTTATGTTGTTTTTGTTTACTTACTGTTACTGTGAGTGGTTAGGAACATGTGTGTGTGTGCAGGTGGCAGCATCCTGAGCACGCGGTGTTCAGAGACCCACGAGACCAAGACTGCTCTGATGAGTCTGTTCGGCCTGCCGCTCTGGTACTTCTCCCAGTCCCCTCGCGTCGTCATCCAGGTACGACTCCTACAGTCCACCAGCAGGGAAGTCACTTTGTAGCACCTGAAGAGAGTTGGGGGGGGGGGGGGGGGGTCTGTGGTTGTACCAAGCTACCATACTGTAGATGTCAACACTCAAGTGATGTAATTTCATTGTAATCTTTCTCTTTCTGTCTCTCTCTCTCTCTCTCTCTCTTTAGCCGGACGTCCATCCAGGGAACTGCTGGGCGTTCAAAGGTTCCAGTGGTTACCTGGTGATCCGCCTCTCCACGAAGATCCGCCCCACTGCCTTCTCATTGGAGCACATCCCCAAAGCCCTGTCCCCCACAGGGCACATCAGCAGCGCCCCACGCCAATTCGCAGTCTATGTAAGACGCACACCAGGGTTTTTCCTGCGTAGAGGATTTTTTTTGCGCCCCCCAAAGAGATTTTAGCCAGAGCCAAAGGAAAATCACCAGTGCCAAAATGCAAAAATATTTGAATAAAAATAGCAATTCAAATCCTCTCCAAATGTGTTTGACAGCTTGTTTCAAGTGCAGCCCATCCCTCTTTCTTGCATTGTCCATGGTTTGGACCACTAGTAATCGAGATCATTAATAGACAGGTTATCAGTTTCTTAAACATTTTGGCTTCATATCCATTTTGTGTCATGTCGGAAGAGTTCCCGCGACCTGTGAAAAGTCAGACAGACAGCGAAGAATATAAAAAATTGTGTGCGCATCACCCCCCAAAGACCCATTCTGAACCAGGAAGAACCCTGCAGACACACACACACCCCTCTGCCTCATTCTGAACCAGGAAAAACCCTGCACACACACACCCCTCTGCCTCATTCTGAACCAGGAAGAACCCTGCACACACACACACCCCCCTCTGCCTCATTCTGAACCAGGAAGAACCCTGCACACACACACACCCCCCTCGGCCTCATTCTGTTGCATGTCAAATGTTCGTTATGACTGTCTCACAATACTGTGTTGTGTTTGTAGGGTCTGGATGATGAGAACCAGGAAGAGGGAAAGCTACTTGGTGCCTTCACCTACGAGGAGGACGGAGACGCGCTGCAGACTTACTCAGTCACCGTAAGTATCACAGTCCTCCACCAACATTGGCCTTTGCTCGCTGAATTTGAACGCACCGCAGATCCAAGAGATCTCGCTCGCCTCTCCGGAGCTCAGCTCAGTTATGTGCTCTGTCCACAGGAGGAGAACGACCAAGACTACCAGGTCATTGATGTTCGGGTTCTGTCTAACTGGGGGCATCAGGAATACACCTGCCTGTACCGGTTCAGAGTGCATGGGGAGCCCAGTCACAACTGAGGAGGACACGGCTAAACTGGATCAACCGGCACCGGCCTATCTGCTGCGCCTATTCCTAATGACGGTCAAGGAACTAACTGCAGGGCGTATTATGCAAACAAAAGAAAGGGGCTGAAGGAGATCCATAGCATAAGAAAGGGGCTGAAGGAGATCCATAGCATAAGAAAGGGGCTAGAGGAGATCCATAGCATGCACACATACTGTCTGAGACAATCGGTGAAGGTCCTGTAACTGTACTGTCCTTAAGGACTGAGAGCACTGGAGAATGTAAAGTGTGTATACTGTCAATAGTTGGTCTTAAGTCTACTAATATATATGTTGATTTCAACTGTACATATGCTAAACTTGTAACGTATTTGATTAATTTTGTTTTTTAAAAGGAATAAGCGCTCTAAATTGGCTAATATTAGATGTTGCACTGTTTGTAGGCCTTAGTCAACTAGTGTGTAGAATGTTGTTATAAATTCTTTATTAGGAGTATAATTCATTACTGGCTATGACCCTGTATAGACACCCTGCAAGTGCCCAGTTGTAAATCTTTTATTTATTTGTCTCGTGAGTTATTTAAATACGTGTAATATATTTTTGTAAAAGCTTTCAACCTGTTTGTAAAGTGTCTTGGGACTATACAGGTTTTTATATAATTTTATTTTTTGTCTTTTGTACATGATGGCAATTTTGAAATGTTTCTAATAAAGATACTTACTTTTAATTATTTGTCATTGACTGAAGATGACAATTCAGGAACACACTGAATAGGGATCAATCTTAATTCAGGAACACACTGAATAGGGATCAATCTTCATTCTTAAGGCTATCAGTGACTGCTTGAAAACAGGATGATCTCAATCTCAATCCTTTAATAGATTATAATTAAATTCGCTTAAAACTGCTCGTATACAGCCAACTTGCTAAATTCAAAAATAATTTAATTTAGTTTGACCATTTCACCTTGACACATGATTGACAAACATCTAAACGGCGTGACGCCATGGTAACCAGAACTAACTACGGCAGGCGCAATGGGTCAAAAAGTATTTGTGCGCATCGTTTTTCCCGTCCTGTTCGGTTGGGCCGACCTGCTGCTGGGAACCAACGATCATGGAGCAGGCGGCTCTGAAGGGCTCCAGCGCACGGAACCGCGGAGGGACGCAGAGGGTCGAGGGGAAACTACGAGCCAGTGTGGAAAAAGGAGACTACTATGAAGCTCATCAGATGTATAGGACCTTATTTTTTAGGTGAGATGTGTCAATTTCCTCAAATTCAAATTCTCACTTGGCTTTTAAGGCCTGCCTGTTCCAGATCGTTCTGCTAGTTAACACTCTTCTCTGTGATTGGTCGACTCGGGGTATTGTCCCGCCCACTCGAGCGAGTCCTGCTATGTGATTGGCCAGTATTCGATGTCAATCATTCAAAGTCACTATCGAAGGCTAGGCTACGACGTTAGCTTGACAGCTAGCACTTAGCGAGTTAGCTAGCTAAACAAAACGCAATATCATGCCACTTTACCAAGATAATCCAGCAAATAACACCATTATATTAAACAATATAATTAATATAGTTAATGTTCGGCACGCTTGCTCGATAAAAAGACAACCCCCTAGTAGTAACCCCCATTTACACACTCATTGCTTTACGTTAGCTAACGTTAATGTGTTTTCTACCAATAGCATCATGGTAGCAAATCTATTTGTGCAAAGTCATTATTACAGCTGATAGCTCTCAGTGGGTTTTAGCACTAGCTAACCTTAGTATTATCTACAACTGTGCTATCTGCCTGCTAAATGCGCATGCGTAGACTGAACCATGGGATGTGGGTATAGGGATGAGGGTATAGGGATGAGGGTATAGGGGGATGTGGGTATAGGAATGAGTGAAATCTTTGCTACATAACTTTTTTGTATTCCTTCTATGTATGTAACTTTCCCACTGTGTACTATTTGCCCCACTATTATAAGACTGTATATTTATTTGCCCAGGGACTGCGGGTGGAAATGAGCTGTCTAGCTATAACCTTGTACAGTGCATCTCTCCCTATTCTATAGGGTAAATGTCTACTGTACCTTGTCCCTGTCTTAAAAATAAATAAAATCAATCAATGCCATAGCTAGTAGTCTGCGAGCAGGCTTTAGCTAGCTAGCTACAACGAAGCCTCGCTGTCTGTTTCTAGCCATCTCGCATAACAGTTCATAAGCATGTCATTAACACGACTGTATCCTCTTTATCTGTCACAGGTACGTGTCACAGTCCAAACACGCAGAGGCCCGGGAGCTGATGTACAATGGTGCCCTGCTGTTCTTTAGCTATAACCAGGTATGCAGGAGGCTGGTATACTGGTTCATCCCTTACATTTCATGTACCTAGTAAAGTCACGTGATGGACAAGCATATAAACAACCTGAGAGACAGTATACAGATATATGCTTGTATATATATTCAAGCATGCATACTGTCGCGTAGGTTTTGAAAGATGTCACTCAACATGTGTCCTCATCCACAGCAGAACAGTGCAGCTGACCTGTCCATGTTGGTACTAGAGTCTCTGGAGAAGTCAGAGGCTAAAGTGGAGGAAGAGGATTTAGGTGAGCTGCCAGTCTTCCACCACATAGTCTGTTAACGCAGGAGGACAAACCAGTATGTTGTTGACGGTGTGTTGTTGTTGTTGTTTTGTGGTTGTGTTTCAGAGCACCTGGCAAAGCTGTTCAGCCTGATGGACCCTAACTCCCCAGAGAGAGTAGCGTTTGTGTCCCGCGCCCTGAAGTGGTCGACGGGCGGCTCAGGGAAGCTGGGGCACCCCAAGCTACACCAGCTCCTGGCTGTCACCCTGTGGAAGGGTACATACCATGCATATCATAAATATATCCCGTGTGTGTGTGTGTGTGTGTGTGTGTGTGTATTGCTGTTTTTGCTGCCTGTTAAGCTAGCCTTTCTCTGGCGGTTTCTAAGAACTAGCCTGGGCTGCGTTTCCCAGAGGCATCGATGAACGCCGTAGCTTACATTGAACGTAGCGCTACGATGCCTTTGGGAAACGCAACCCTGGAAGATCGACTGTGGCAAGTGTAGAACCGTACCCGTGACCGCCATTCGCTATACAAGTCTTTTTGAGCGACCGCCCTTGTCCCCCCGCACGCCCAGAGCAAAACTACAGCGAGTCCCGCTACCACTTCCTCCACTCGTCCGACGGGGAAGGCTGCGCCCAGATGCTGGTGGAGTACTCGGCGTCTCGGGGCTTCCGGAGCGAGGTGGACTTGTTCGTGGCGCAGGCCGTGCTACAGTGAGTCTGCCTGCCTTCTATGTTCAACCGCGTGTGCTTTGTTTTGTGCTTAAATATATTAGAGACTACAGGGATAGCTAACACATAATGGCCGACCATGTAGGCAACTTCTCTGTAACTATTTGTGCACTCTACTGTTAGTCATGTCTCTCTTATGAAGTATTTAGCTCATGTTTACTGCTCTGTATATGTTCTTAGCCAATAGACAAACATTTCCCAGGAGCTTGCTTGATTGTCTCGTTGAGAGAGGTCAGGGAAGAATTTTTACAGCTCTCTTTTCTGGCTCCTGGGTGAAACTGTTTTTTTGCCCCACCCATTGCTCTCTGTAAAGCGCATTGGGTTGCCTCTGTGTATGAAATGCGCTATACAAATAAAGTTCCATTTGATTTGTGCCTGCAGGCAGATTATATTTCGCGTCGGTCGCCAAAATCTGACCGTTGGGCGTCTTGTCGTTTGGTCACCTGACATTCTCTCTCCTTACCCCCCTGTTGCTCTCTCTGTCCCTCAACTCCCTGCAGGTTCCTCTGTCTAAAGAACAAGAGCAGCGCGTCCGTGGTGTTCACTACGTACACACAGAAACACCCGTCTATAGAGAAGGGCCCCCCGTTCGTCCAGCCCCTGCTCAACTTCATCTGGTTCCTCCTGCTGGCGGTGGACGGGTAAGGCCGGCAATGAATGAATGAATGAATGAATGAATGTTTTATTTAAGTGTCATGCCTACTGTCGGCCCATCCCATATGGGATTATAAGACACCTTTACGACTTACTTTTTTTTCCTGTACATAAGTCATCTATTTACATGCAAAATATGTTTCCAGTGTTCGCTGGTCAAGCTCAAATGAACAAAAAAAGAGATGAATAAATAAATTATACGATATATAGATGCATACATGCAGACAGTTAACCCTGAATCTCTTGGTACAATGCTCTCTTCCTTACGTTCCTTATCTAGATATTATATATATAGGTAAGGCCGGCCTTAATGTTTCTTCACCCGACTGTTCTCGCCCCCGAGTGTATATACTGTACCCGTCTCCAAAACACACACACTAGGCGGAGCTTTGTCCTCCTGTCCTCACCCGTCGCCGTGTTGTGTGTTCTGTGTCCTGCGCAGAGGAAAGTTAACAGTGTTCACGGTCCTGTGCGAGCAGTACCAACCCTCCCTGAAGAGGGACCCTATGTATAATGAGGTGAGTTGGGCAGCAGCTCTCCCACGGCGGGGGTTTGACTTGCCGGCGAACGACGGCCCTCGGTAGCGCCGACACTCGAGTGACATCGTCCCCTCTCTTCCCTGTCCTCCTCCCGCCAGTATCTCGACAGAATAGGGCAGCTCTTCTTCGGCGTGCCGCCCAAACAGTCGTCTCAATACGGTGGCCTGCTAGGTGAGTGACCTCATTATTTTTTAATTAAAAAATGTATTCTATTTTTTTCCATATTGGATCACACAATACATGTTTCATCAGAAAGTAAGTGAGATGCTTAAGAGCGTGTAGCAGCCCTTTGCTGTTTTTAATGGATGTGAACTCGAACAAAGGTATTATTAGTGTGTTTCTGTCGTCGTCGTCCTTGGTCACGGCGTGCTGTGCGTCTGCTCTCGTGCGTCCGCCAGGGAACCTTCTGAACAGCCTGATGGGATCAGGTGAGGATGAGGAGGGCGAGGAAGCACAGGAGGACGGCAGCCCCATCGAGCTGGACTGAGAGCTCAGGGGCCGAGGAGGAAACGAGGGGCAGACCACCCCCCCTCCCACACACACACACACACACACACACACACTCCCTCAGCCCCCAGATACCCCAAACATACAAGCGGAAACAGAACAAAGATCAGGCCGCCAAACCCCCGCTCCTCCCAGCATCGCCTGGACTGCGCCAAACTGAGAACTCACTTCTCCCTGTTTGTGTTATTATTATGATATTATAATGATATTATATATTTTTGTTTTAATTGTTTTGGTTTTTTTCCTGACACTTTGTCTGTGTAGGATTTTGCTTTTTTAGAAAAAAAAAGGGGGAGAGGGAGGAGGTCGGGGATGAGATGAAAAAGCAGCTGCAATCCATCCCTCTATCCCTCCACCCCCTCCCTCTACCCCTCCACCCCCTCCCTCTATCCCTCTATCCCTCCCCCCCTCCCTCTGTCCCTCTATCCCTTCCCCCCCCCCCTCCATCCCTTCTTGCTTTTTGGACTCCGTGTTCTTCTCTCATCTACATGGACAGATACGATGGCTACATATTCATCATTCCAATTTCAGCTCTAACTCCCCACACAGAAACAACCTCTCTCTCTCTCTCCCTCTCTCCCTCTCTCCCTCTCTCTCCCTCTCCCTCTCTCCCTCTCTCCCTCTCTCTCTCTCTCTCTCTCTCTCTCTCTCTCTCTCCCTCTCTCTCTCTCTCTCTCTCCCTCTCTCTCTCTCTCTCTCTCTCTCCCTCCCTCCTCTCCCCTCTCTCTCTCTCTCTGACGGGAGACCGTCGTTTCCTTTTCTGGCGAGGCCTCCTGTCCGTCTCCGTGGCAACCACTGCCGTGGTAGTTTGTATTAAAGAGTTATTCTAAACAAATGAAAAAATGAAATCCATTCATTTGTCACACGACAACGTATAATCCATGTAAATGTTATCAATAAAAGTGTGCTAAGGGGATGGGGTGGTCCGTTTTGGCCGCGTCTGTGGAGAGACCTGTACCTTATTGTCATCAGCTGTCTTATGATGAAACCTGGCTTCGTTCAAGTGATCTGTTGCCACATGGGACGCTTTATTATGTTCAAATCGGGAGCGAATGCGTTCACAAATGGGGTGGTATGTTCAGATCATGAATGCTGTGTGTGTGTGTGAGTGTGAGAGAGAGATGAATGTCAAAGGCATGTTCATATGAATGTGATTTTTTCAAGTCTTCTACTTTTGACCCCCCACCCCCCTCCAAGATATAGTTCCGCTTAATTGAAGCAGTTGACTGACTGCTCTATTGTTGACAATGATATGAGTCAGTCGAACGCAGAGAATAAATGACATCACTTATCTAAACTATCCCTGTGTAGAACTCCTATCTATAAGTATCCAGGTGTGTTATTGGTATTATCTGATTTGATTTCATGTGTCCAACAAAGGGACTTTTTTTGCTCACAGGAAGGAGCAGGAACATTGTATAGTTGTTCAAGCCTGTCCTTCAGACATCGTCCTGCTTATTATGTCCGTGTTGGGTTTGCAGAAGTCATCATTTCATGGATTCATATTTCTGGTGTTCAACGAAGGCAGGTTTTCCAGGTTTGTTGTGTATGGAAATAAGTCCGCTGTCGAATTTCCCGAGGTTGAATCTCTCGAGACGAGCCTCACACTTGCCTGGTTGGGATTCAGTATTGTTACATGATGATAAGATGTCTGTGACTTACGTTCAATCAATCAATCATTGATTGATCATTGATTGTGACTTAGGTTGTCATTGAAATCTCTCTTCTCTATACTTCCTTAAGAGAACTTAGTATAGCACTGGTTCAATGCACTAGCTCACCACCACACTAGACAAGTAGCCTGATAGCATTACTGAGCCCTGAATGTACGAGTCCTGTGTGTCCCAGCTGTGTGTGTGTGTGTGTGTACATTCAGTAGGGTGTGCCGAATGTCAAAGGAATTATACCAGAGTTTGCAAGTACAGTACGTGTGACCAAAGGCTACTAGTTGTAGGCTCTGGCCAACCAAGCCAGCATGTTGATCAACCATAACATTTTGTTTTTGATAATTCCATGTGAATGCAAATGGGGGTTGTTTGCCTTTTAAATGATTCACTAATTGAGTAAATAAACACAACTGATATCTAATTTCAGTCTCCAACGCGCCTAAATTCATTCTGAGTGCCAGGCTTGTCTACACAGTAACAACACATCTTCCAGACAGGCAAAAGTTTCATTTATTAAACTGATTTACATTCAGAAGTTATTATAATTTACAAAAATGTTAGTGCAGCATGAAGATACTGTAGGTCAATTCATTACAGTACAAATACACGAAACAATAATACAATCGTACAATCAATGAAATACAAAGAGGCTTAATGGCATCGTATGAATGGTGAGTATTTATACGGTTGGTGTATCTTCTGATACGATGTAGAAGGAACGGCCACAGAGGTTGTTCTGAGTGACCAGTCCGGAGCAGAGCCAGCGGGATGGGATGGTACCGCGCTCAGTCCCTCAGGTGAGTGACAGTGGCCCCGGGCGGACCGCCGCGTCGTACTGGCAATCCCGCCTTAGTCGCCATGTTATCAC
>NC_140262.1:4788358-4803358 GCF_949987555.1 Borostomias antarcticus
CATTCCACATGAATGTCCATCTACCTAGACTGACTGTCTACCTACGCCTGCCCATTGTCTGTCTGTCTGTCTGTCTGTCTGTCTGTCTGTCTGTCTACCTGTCTGTCTGTCTGTCTGTCTGTCTGTCTGTCTGTCTGTCTGTCTGTCTGTCTGTCTGTCTGTCTGTCTGTCCATCTGTCTGTCCGTCTGTCTGTCTGCCCGTCTGTCTGCCTGTCTGTCTGTCTGTCTGTCTGCCTGTCTGTCTGCCCGTCTGTCTGTCTGTCTGTCTGCCCGTCTGTCTGTCTGTCTGTCTGCCCGTCTGTCTGTCTGTCTGCCCGTCTGTCTGTCTGTCTGCCCGTCTGTCTGCCCGTCTGTCTGTCTGTCTGCCCGTCTGTCTGTCTGTCTGTCTGCCTGCCCGTCTGTCCATCTGTCTGTCTGTCTGCCCGTCTGTCTGTCTGCCCGTCTGTCTGTCTGTCTGTCTGTCTGTCTGTCTGTCTGCCCGTCTGTCTGTCCGTCTGTCTGTCCGTCTGTCTGTCTGCCCGTCTGTCTGTCTGTCTGTCTGTCTGTCCGTCTGTCTGTCCGTCTGTCTGTCTGTCTGCCCGTCTGTCTGTCCGTCTGTCTGTCCGTCTGTCTGTCTGCCCGTCTGTCTGTCTGTCTGTCTGCCCGTCTGTCTGTCTGTCTGTCCGTCTGTCTGTCTGTCTGCCCGTCTGTCTGTCTGTCTGCCCGTCTGTCTGTCTGCCCGTCTGTCTGTCCGTCTGTCTGTCTGTCTGTCTGTCTGTCTGTCTGCCCGTCTGTCTGTCTGCCCGTCTGTCTGTCCGTCTGTCTGTCCGTCTGTCTGTCTGTCTGTCTGTCTGTCTGTCCGACTGTCTGTCTGTCTGTCTGTCTGCCTGTCTGTCTGTCTGTCTGCCCGTCTGTCCGTCTGTCTGCCTGTCTGTCTGTCTGTCTGTCTGTCTGTCTGTCTGTCTGCCTGTCTGTCTGCCCGTCTGTCTGTCTGTCTGTCTGCCCGTCTGTCTGTCTGTCTGTCTGCCCGTCTGTCTGTCTGTCTGCCCGTCTGTCTGTCTGTCTGCCCGTCTGTCTGCCCGTCTGTCTGTCTGTCTGCCCGTCTGTCTGTCTGTCTGTCTGCCTGCCCGTCTGTCCATCTGTCTGTCTGTCTGCCCGTCTGTCTGTCTGTCTGCCCGTCTGTCTGTCTGTCTGTCTGTCTGCCTGCCCGTCTGTCCATCTGTCTGTCTGTCAGCCCGTCTGTCTGTCTGTCCATCTGTCTGTCTGTCTGCCCTTCTGTCTGTCTGTCTGTCTGTCTGCCCGTCTGTCTGTCTGCCCGTCTGTCTTTCTGTCTGCCCGTCTGTCTGTCTGTCTGCCCGTCTGTCTGTCTGTCTGCCCGTCTGTCTGTCTGTCTGTCTGTCTGCCCGTCTGTCTGTCTGTCTGTCTGCCCGTCTGTCTGCCAGCCAGCCTGCTCAGAGAGACTCACCCCAGCAGAGCTGCTGTGTGAGAGGCCGGGGGCCTCGGTGGCGGAGGCAGCAGCGAACATGGACAAGGGGTCCGTCCCGTCCAGCATGCTGCTCAGCGGGTCCAGGACCACCGAGCTGGAGGACGAGGAAGACGAGGACGTGCTGCCTTTACGGCCTCCCCGACGAGACTTACCAGAGTCTGTCACCTGAGGGGACAGGGATAAGCTGCTGTTGACAACAGTACTGTGCACTGGTCCTGCATGAAGATTTTATTTATTTTTTAAGTTTATTTGTCAAGGACGATGCAAACAGCATTGTAGCAGGTTAGAAACTTCAAACAGATATAGGATTTCTAGTCAAGGCTAAAGATAATACACTCAACAGCTGTCCCGTTTCAAGAGCACCACTTAATTTGCATTTGATGCGCAGGAGACAATCAGAGACATGTAAACCTTAAACCAGGAGACATATGCAGGTATTCTTACAGTGATGGGCTTCAGGGGATGGTAGTCCCCAAACTCCACGGGTGCGAGCTCCAGGCGACAGCTCTGCATCTCCAACTCATATCTGCGACCACGAGAATGCCTGCAGGAAAACATAAACATAAACATAAACATAAACTTAGCTAGGCTACCACTAGCGAACTAACCTACAGCTCTAATATAATATATATTCCTTATAATATAAGGAAACTATTCTGCAGCAGCTTTTGTAAACAGATGATGTTGTACCATGACTGTTGTACTACTGATTCACTTTTTTATAACACCATAGTTCTTAGCAGCGGGATAAATTAGCATACATTTTGATCTATCGTACATCTATCGTTGATTCGGCCTAAAACGATCATTTATAGATTTTATAATGAGAAACGCATCATACCACTGAACAGCAGCCATTTTTCTCCAGTCATGTGACGTCTCTAAACTTCCGGGTTTGGGTACCAACTTTGTAAAAATGCTATTCTGTTAAAAAAAAAAAACAATTGTCATTTACCTTCATTTAAAAATGTTGCTCTAGCAAAATGGGCTATGTCATGTAAACTGAATGCATGAACAAATGATTAGGATGAGGATTAGGATGAGGATTAATCATTATTAAACTGAATCTTTCGGGAGGCAGAAAACTACATATCCCAGAATGCAACGCCCGGTCAAAGGAAGCAGAAGCACAAGAAGTCTAGTTGATCTGAACCAGTAGCTCGCAATTTATCATGCTTTGAGTATCCATGCATTTAATTTAGCCAGTTGGATCATTTTGTTTTGCAAGGTAAGTAGCTAAGCTCATTAGTCTTAATTGCTAGGCTAGTTAGCTACCTAACGTTAGCAAGCTAAGCGGATATAAGGGTGTCTTGTCCAGTCCTGCATAACGCTATCATTTTTAGCCTGTGTACGATTATATTAACAGTCATCTACTGATTGATTGATTGATTGATTTTATTTATTTTTAAGACAGGGACAAGGTACAGTAGACATTTACCCTATAGAATAGGGAGAGATGCACTGTACAAGGTTAAAGCTAGACAGCTAATTTCCACCCGCAGTCCCTGGGCAAATAAATATACAGTCTTAAAATAGTGGGGCAAATAGTACACAGTGGGAAAGTTACATACATGCTGTAGAAGGAATACAAAAAAGTTATGTAGCAAAGATTTCACTCATTCCTATACCCACATCCCAACCTCCCCAGACCCTTTCTCAAACCCTAGGTACAGCCCCCATACATATGTGCCACACACACACACACACACACACACACACACACACACACACACACACACTTGACTACTACTACTATACTGACTATAGCTATTTTACAAGACCTGCACACACAGAGAGAGAGAGTGGCAGTTTTAGGCAAAATCCAGCAAGACACCCACATAGTGATCAGTGATATAAGAATAGCTCACGTTTAAGTGGAGACATTGCTTCTTGTTCTTCTGACAAGAAGGGCTCTAGTGAAAATGACCATATGCTGCGTTTTATGATTTAAAAAGGTGTTCTGCTGTTTTATGATTGATAGGTCAGTTCTATCACATAGATAAGCTAAATGAAGATGCATTGACAGGAGAAAACTTCCCCCAAAGCCCCAACCACCACACTTTTCTGTAGATATGTAAGGATTTGAATGTTGGAGTTAAAATGGTGTCAATCAAGGAACAGCAGGTGGAATATTCTATCTGTGTTGCTCACACCACTCTACTCAGATTTATAATAATAATAATAATAATAATAATAATAAATTACATTTATATAGCGCCTTTCATGAGACCCAAGGAAACATAGTCACAGAAAGAGACAACACAGACAGCAAACCAGAACAAAGCAACACTGAGACTAACAGGCTAACTAGCTAACTAAACTAAATAACTAACTGACTAGTTAACAAACAAACAAAATTATAGGCGTAATGGGTGTGTGGGGCTTGAGTGGGTTTTCTGCACAGGCTCTCAGCAGGCCGCCTACCATCGTCCCTGGGTCCGTAGAACTAGCCTGGTCAGAAAGATGTGGCCAGTGTGAAAGTACAGAATTCAGCCACCCAAGGGCAGCGTTGACTGCTTGGCAGGGTGGCTGAGGGCTTGGTATGTGTTTCTGAGATGGTCAGAGAGCAGAGCGGAGCCAATCACACGCTGGCGGAAGACCCATCACCTTGCACTCAGTGTAGCTTGTTGCCATGGAGACTAATATCCTCCATGCCCCCCTGACAGATTAGCATATTTGTTTTGTTTCTTAAATGCCCAATTAAGACAGCAGGCCTGTTGTGGGGGAAATTTGATTTAGTGCTGATGATTGATGATGATTGACTAGTTAATGCTAGTCTCTTTGCATGATTTTGTTTCTTTGCGTCTATGACTTGTTTCCTCTCTCTCTCTCTCTCCCTCTCTCTCTCTTTCCCTCCCTCTCTCTCTCTCTCTCTCTCTCTCTCTCTCTCTCTCTCTGCCTGCCTAATTGGCAAGAGAAGGGGCAGTGTTGCAGGGCGACTTGGCTCCTGCCACGCCGTAACGAAGTTCCTGCTCTCACTAATAATTGATGGCTCCTATTCTGGACTGCTCAAACAAGGCATCCCCTTTATCGGTGTAACTAATACTCACTTTCATGAAATGATGTCCGGCTCAGGTAACCACTTATTCCCTAGTAAGAAATGCATCCCTCTGGTTTCGCCTCTTACAGGGTTACTTGTTTAGCATCGTCCTGGGGCTTCTCTCACAACGCTTTTGCTAAAGAACCTGTATGGGTGGTGAATTATTGAGAGGCCAGGTTTTGTGCGATAACCCCCTTTTCGAGATTCTGCAGTGGTTTTTTAATTACTGTAATGACCAGGCGACGAGCGTAGAGGTGACCGGGGCAGCAGATCGCATCTTGAGGAGCCTTGATTCCGAGCCAAGCGCCTTTCAAAGCTCCTGGAAACTCTCGCTCTGCTTTTGTTTGTCGCGCGCTGCGTTGACAGGTGAGCACTTGGCAGGGAGGCCCACGGGCGCCATCTGGACGCCTAGCCCATCTAGTCTCTCCGTCCAGTCTGGTCGGTTCGGATCATTTCCGACAAGCAGCGGTCTCCGTTCCTCCCCCGAAGGGCCGAACCGAACGCCATGGCGGCGTCTCCAGACGCGGGGCCGGAGCTCCGCGTCGACGAGTTGCTGTTCGTGGTGGCGTGCGTGTGTAACTGCTGGGGCTTGTGTCTGTGCGTGTGCATGGCAGGTGACGGGGGGATGCGCAGCAGCTGGAGGTGGCAGTTCTCCAGGGCCATGCGTCTGCTCCTGCGCTGGCGCCGGCCGTGCCCACGGAGGGGCCACGGAAACGGGGGCGCCGACGGCGCCGCCACGCCCCGGGGGAGGAAGCTCCGGGAGCTATGGGGCTACGGCAGGACGCTGCTCAAGTCGCTCTACTTCAACAGCCTGACCAACTCCGACACGCTGCTGGACTGCGTGTTCGAGCCCGTGTACTGGATAGTGGACCACGTCACTCGCTGGTTCGGAGTGGTGAGTGGATCAGGTTCATCCAGTTTTATGAGATCAGGTTTGAGTTATTTTGATTGTCATCTTGTGTTCGGGCTGGATTCAACAGTGGCAGGTTTCTGTTTCACTCACTCAATGAACAACCAGACCAACTCCTTAGCAAAATCTTTGTGGGTTTTCTTAGAAATAGTCTCCATCTCTTTTTCTTTTCTTACCATACTGTCATTCTCTTGAATTGATTGATTAATTGTGACACTCTAATTTCTCTCCATCTCCTGGTAGATAGTTTAATTCAGTTTTTCTCCCTCTCTCCTCTTTCCCTCATCCCC
Source organism: Borostomias antarcticus (assembly GCF_949987555.1). Taxonomy (NCBI): domain Eukaryota; kingdom Metazoa; phylum Chordata; class Actinopteri; order Stomiiformes; family Stomiidae; genus Borostomias; species Borostomias antarcticus. The sequence goes on from NC_140262.1 coordinate 4,794,064, forward strand.
CTCCCTCCTGCTCCTCCCCCCCCTCTCCTCTCGTCGTCTCCCCCCACCTCTCCTCTCGTCGTCCCCCCCCCTCTCCTCTCGTCGTCCCCCCCCCCCTCTCCTCTCGTCCCCCCCCCCCCTCTCTCCAGGTATTCGTCACGCTGGTGATTCTCCTGACCGGCTCCGTCGTGGTCATCGTCTACATGTGTCTATTACCCATCATTTTTAGCACCTACCCTACGCAGTGGATCGTCTGGCACCTGACCTACGGCCACTGGGTCCTCGTCATGATCCTCTTCCACTACTACAAGGCCACCACAACCTCCTCCGGACACCCTCCTAAGGTGCCCTCTCTAATGCCGGCTGGAAAATGAGTTTTTAATTTCACTTGATAGTTTGTTTTCTGCTCCAGTGGCCCTCGTTAATAATTAACTAATGATGAGGCCCTTGAACTAATTAAACCAGATGTCAGTGCCAGTTCATGGACTAGAACAATAAGGGTGAAACGTCTGGGATTACAGAAGGAACCATTTTGAAAACGTTTATAGGATGGGGTGGGCTAAATGTGTCCTGTTGTCTCTTCTGTTCCGCGACCCGACCCCGGATAAGCGGATGATGATGATGATGATGATGTCTCTTCTGTTTGTTTGTTTGTTTGTTTGTTTTTGTTTGTTTGTGTTGTCTCCCAGGAGAAGAGTGACACCCCATCAGTGTCTTTCTGTAAGAAATGCATAATTCCTAAACCAGCCCGGACGCATCACTGCAGCATCTGCAACACGTAAGACCCAAACTATCAACTCCACGCATTAAACCAGATACCGTAGTTTAATGCATAAAGCTGCAGTAAATGATGAACTCTGTATCGATTATAACTAGCTATACTCGTATATTGTATTATCAAGACGTCACATGGTATTTCATTTGCAAGAACGTTGAGGAACGCTGATGTTTTTTTTTTTATTTCAATAATGTTCCAGGTGTATTCTGAAGATGGACCACCACTGTCGTATCCTTTTCGTGAAGTCACAGATCACAGACTTGACCTCCGTACCGAGACACGGCTAGTCTGCTTTTGAACCTTGACCCCGCGACCCCAGCCTGGCTGAACAACTGCGTGGGTCACTTGAACCACCGCTACTTCTTCTCGTTCTGCGCGTACATGACGCTGGGCTGCGTCTACTGCAGCGTCAGCAGCAAAGTAATGTTCCTGGAGGCCTACGACGCCGTTGAGGTGAGGGGGCGTCGGCCTAACCAGACCGCTGCAATACAAGCATGTATCTTTAAAGTGCTTTTCAGCCCTTAAAAGAGAATGTTCTTTTTAATGACTCACTTCAGGATGAAACATTTGGGGTTTTTTGGTTTAAAATCCAAGGTGTACAATAGTTAATTAAGATTGGATAACCAGGTTCCAAACCTCTCATCATATCATACTAACAAACTAACTCATCTAAAAGATGATATCGTAACTTAACTGTCATTTTTAGGCCGGGTACAGGCTCAATCTTGGGCCATGAGAATGGCCTGATATTCTTTATGGTTTATTGCTATAAAAGTACTCTGAATTATGTCTTGTTATTGAACCCTGGCCTCAACATTAACAAGGTTTCTTGTATCGTGGTTATTTGCTTGGCACGCCATTGCAACATTCCCTGTCTGCTACACGCAGGCTCCGCCCCCTCCCTATGCGCTGCATAGAGCAATATTAGGATTTTCATACGGGCCGGCGAAAAGCCGTACATTCTGATCACGACGTGTGAAGATCAGCTGATGCCAGGCCGACGCAGACACACAGAGATGTCCAACATGGCTGCCAAGGGAAGGAAATTCAGAGGTCGTCCAAGTAGTTTGCCTCTGTCTGTCTCTAAACGTCCGTCTCTGCGCTGTCTCTAATGGCACGGTTGCATTTCCAGACATTTATTGTGTTCTTGAGTTGTTTGAGAGGCTTTTGGTATGCAGCCTTTTTGATATACAACCAGTCAAACTGTCTCATGTTTGGAAAACCTCCACGCTTCAGATCACAACCTGCCCCTACTCTGAAAACCCAGGTCAAGACTGTTTATATCGAACTCTGTGGTTTGGACAGGAAGTTTTATATTGTATTCATCCGTTTGACTTTGAGACAATGTCTGTGTTGTTCCACTGCCAGAGCTACAGGAGTGTGGGGGCGGAGCCAAAAGGAGAGACAGTGACAGGGATTGGTCTGCTCCTCGGCCTGATTCACACACAGGTTGTGATTGGTCAAGTAGTGAAGAGGTAGTAGACTAGTATTGTAGCTAGTAACTAGTGTAGTAGTATCAGTTGTAGGCTATAGGAATGAGTACAGTAGACTTGTCTCCCCTCCCTCTGTAAATCTTGTTTATTGTTACAGATGGTTTGTAATCATGACTAGCCTGTAGTTACAGTAGGTACAGTAGGTACAGTGCCTAGACAAGCTTTTTTGTTGTAGATTGAAACCAAGAGGACACCTTTCATTTTTTCTCCTGACCCCTGCAGAATATGGAATATGTAGGGGTGGGTCGTATGCCCACCTCCCTTGTTCTCTGTAAAGCGCATTGTGTTGCCTCTGGGTGTGAAATGCGCTCTACAAATAAAGCTTTGATTGATTGATTGATTGATTGATTGATTGATTGCAGAGCTACTACCAGACTCCGCCCCCCACATTCTCCTCCAGAGAGACGCTGCTCCACAAGTGTGTGATCTTCCTGTGGGTGCTCACCAGGTGAGCCCTCCTCCATGGTCCTGCATGGTTCTCTAACCAACTGTAAATCCCCACACAGTACTGTTTCAAGATTCAAGAATTATTGTCATGTGCATGGTTAGACAGAAGCCATGTTTCCATCCACACGTTTTATGCAAATTAAGTTATATCGAATTAAAAATGCCTTATGGAAACAGTAAAATTCGAATTCCCCCCTCCGGCAGCTCGGTGACCTTGGCCCTGGGGGCGCTGACCCTGTGGCACGCCATCCTCATCAGCCGGGGAGAGACCAGCGTGGAGAGACACATCAACCGCAAGGAGGTCCAACGGCTGAGGGAGAGAGGGAAGGTGAGGTCTTTCTGGGGCCAGTGTGACGTCCCGTAATCTGATCAAAAACTAATCTCGCCCTAGCCAGGTCCTCTCTACTCACTCACTCACTCACTCACTCACTCACTCAAGAGGGACTAGGGTGGATCCTGTAACTGAAGTGATTTCTCCTCATCTCAGGTGTTCAGAAACCCGTACCACTTCGGGTGCCTAAACAACTGGAAGGTTCTGTTAGGGGTGGAGAAGCCGAGGTGAGCCCTGCGCCCGTCTGCTGCTTCATAGACAGACCCAAGGAGTGATTACACAGTCCTTATTTGTTTGTTTGTTTGTATTTGTTTGTTTGTATTTGTTTGTTTGTTTCGACTCTCATCCCTCAGTCACTGGGTGACCCGGGTCCTCCTGCCGTCCGGCCACCCCCCCCACGGAGACGGAATAACGTGGGACTGGACTCTGACCAGGAAGGACCTCATGGCCATCTGACCCCCCCCCTCCCTCCTCCCTATCAGGCTCATCCCACCCTCTATCACCCCCCCCCCCCCTCCCCCAATCATCTGACCCCACCCCCCAGACTGTCCCCCAACATTTCACCCCCCCTAGCACCTTGACGGCTGCTGGCCAGCCCCCCCCCCTCTCCCCCACGCCGTCGCGACCCCCAACGACCCCTCACCTTGCAGTGGTGGAACCTGTGGATTCACATTTTGTATGGAACCTTCATGGAACCTTCATGGAACCGGGAAAGACCCTTGAGATGAAGCAGCTCGTTGGTGAGGGTGGTCCGGGTCGGGGGGTCTTTTTTTAATACATTCAAGTCACTGACGATGTCTACTGAGGGTCGTGTGTTTCAAGTGTTGTCAACCTGTGTTTGTGTTTTTTACGTCATGTCCGAGCCGAGATCCGCGGGTTCTGATTGGACTGCACAAAGTTGATGTGAAGTGTATGTTTTTTTTAATGTACTTTGGTAACAAGCTGTTGGATGATTCTGACTGGTGCCAAAGATGGACTTTACCACCGAGGGCTCGGTTCTGGCTTTGAACAAGGGTGATCACAGCACACATTGGACACGTTTGATTAATTGTTTAGGAGAATTTCATTTCATTTACCTTTCGAACAAGTCCTATCATGCAGTCCAGAGACCATGAGCCTAGTTTTTGAGTGGTTCTTTTATTAAACAATGTGCCTTGTTCAACTTTAATAGTAATTTATCAGTTCAATTTCAGGCACTGTTGATACGCTAAGCACGGTTGAATTATTATTTAAATGAATTATGAATGTTATCATTCCTTGTTTAAGCGGTCACTATTATCTCAAGCTCTCCATATCTCTAGTGAGTCACTATTGCCTGCTTAAAGTTAATACACTTTATGACAAGACAAGTGAACATCTTGGCTGTGTTCCGAATCGCATGCTACCCTACTATATAGTATGCCAAAACAGGATGTAGTATGTCCTAATACATAGTATGCCACATGTAGTATGGCAAAAATACCAGGATGTCCTACTACATCCAGTCGTATTTTGCAGTATGCGAGCCAGCAGGCTTGTCTGGCTATTCTGACCCACAATCCTGTGCGCAGCGGAAATGTGCGTCACATGTGCGAGTTGCGACAGCTGTAGACGAATGTCGCGTTATGGACAGCGACGGATGTAGGCAATGGCGCAATGTTATGACAAGGTAGTATGTCCCAATTGGATGCCTACTGCTTGCAAAGTACATACTTTCTAAGGGCAGCTGTAGTAGGTACTGGTAGTAAGAAGAAGAAGTATGCGATTCGGAACGCAGCCCTCGTCTTATCATGGTCATAAGTGGTAAAAAAACAAAACACCCAAAAAAAACACTTGTAGGCCTGGAGATCATACTGGAACCAAGCACCCCCATGTCCTGGTGGCCATAGTGATGGATGACTGACCGCTGACATCATGACCAATAGGATCTGTGCTCTTCCGTTTGACTGAACATAATCTGTTATCATTGGTTTTGATGGGAAAAAAAACATGCAAAACAGCATTGTTTTTCATTTGTTTTCAGATAAAAGCTTCTATTTGAAATCGTGTGTCTCGTGTCATGTTTTCATAATGACAATCAAACACTACAATAAAAAATGGTTTTAATTAATAGGTTAACTTATAGACATTTAAACATCGTCCACAGACATCCTTGGCATTAGGTTTTTGCAACGTTGAGTTAGTTGGTCCAGAGACAAAATGACAGTGGACAGCCATTGACCAACTACCACACATCCATCCATCCAACCAATCAACCAATCAACCCTCTACCCATCATTCTTCAACACTGAATGCAAGGTTTTCTATAGGGCTTCTGCCAAGGATAATTGTAATTGTAATGCTACCAAAGGGACACATCAGACAACCCCAATTGAGACCGTCAGCCAACATGGAGGGTCTGTCCCTGGACCCTGTCCAATGACCGGGACATGTTGCACCACTTCGGACATTTGGCAGGTTCAAACATACACATCTTCAAACGCGAATCTTCATCATCCCCATTCAAAACATAGAACTCTCTTGAATATGGTTAAAAAATATTAGCGATTGGTTTGTCCGGTACTGTCTATGAGAGTGAGTCGGACCGGATCTCAAGGCTGAACCGTCTCCCCGGTTACACAATCGCTAGCATCAGAAATGCACATTTTGTGGGAAGTCGACATTTTCGGTTCTTTTACACATTGGCATAATAACCCCCCCCCCCCCCACCACCCCGCCCCGCCTTTCCCCAAATACAAACAGCTGTGTCAGTCTCCGTCTCAGTGCTCTGCTCGGGTCAGCGCAGGGGGCAGTCTGGGCTCCAGGCTCTTGGGGCAGTCTCCTCTCACACTTGTGCGTTAATCAAAAGTTAAAGCAGAACAAATAAAAAGAAATCGGGCATAATCTCATGGAGGGGTCAGAGGGAGGTGGTGTTTGTCTGGATGGAGGGTGGTGGGGTGGGGGTGGTGTGGGGAGGCTGGGCCGCCCCCATAGAGGGCCACGTCTCCTGGGGGTCCGGATCCCGGGGCCTCCCGCTCAGAGACAGGCCGGCCCTCCGACGGGGCAGGGGGGCGCGTCGGGGTAGGATGGGAGGGTCGTTCACCTCCCCCCGGGACTCCCCATTAAGAACCTACAGAAGAGAGGGAGAGAGAGAGAGAGGGAGAGAGAGAGGGAGAGAGGGAGGGAGAGAGAGAGGGAGAGAGAGAGAGGGAGGGAGAGAGAGAGAGGGAGGGAGAGAGAGAGAGGGAAGGAGAGAGAGCGGGAGGGAGAGTGAGAGAGAGGGAGAGTGGAAGAGAGATAGAGAGAGAGAGAGAGAGAGAGGGAGAGGGAGGGAGAGAGAGAGAGAGGGAGAGTGGAAGAGAGAGAGAGAGGGAGAGGGAAAGAGAGATAGAGGGAGGAGAGAGGGAGGGAGAGAGGGAGGAGAGAGGGAGGGAGGGAGAGAGAGGGAGAGTGAGAGAGAGGGAGAGTGAGAGTGAGAGAGAGGGAGAGGGAGAGTGGGAGAGAGAGTGGGGGAGAGAGAGTGGGGGAGAGAGAGAGAGAGAGAGAGAGAGAGAGAGGCGTTACTCAACACCTCCGTCCTCGCCAGGCTGTCCTGTCCTGTCCTGTGTTCTGCTGACTCAGGCCTGGTCTACTCACCAGTCCACGCGAGCCTCGACCGCCGCACTCCTCACTAGTCTCTTCCTGTCGTCCAGGGGGGTGGCGAGGGCGCGCAGCACCCTGGCGCGGAACGGCATCACCTGGCACAGGGGGGGGGGGAGGTTAAGGGTCAACGTCTCCTGTCTTCCAGGCCGAGGGCGTGGTGGTGGGCCTCCGTGGAAAAGGGGGAGGGGCTAGAGGCGGAAGGCCCAAAAGATCAGAGGAGGAGGAGTCTCACCTCGTGCTGGGGAAAGCGGGAGACGACGTGGACGCACTGCAGGGACGCCATGCGCACTTTCTGCAAGAGAGGAGGCGAGGTGAGCGCGTGCTCCGCGACAGGGTCGGTGTGTGTGTGTGTGTGTGTGTGTGTGCTGCACCATGGCGGGGCTGGAGGTGAGGGCCAGCAGGCGCGAGACCAGGGCCTCCAGCTGGGCGACCAGGGCGGGGGGGGGCTTCAGCAGGAGGGGCTGCAGGCAGGACAGCGTGGACAGCTGCACCCCCTGGTCTGGACACGACAGCGCCTCCAGGAGCAGGGACAGGAGCTGGGGGGGGGGACAGAGGACACACACCTCACACTCCGCTCCTATAACGGATGGACTGGACTGTATTAGGGTTAATACCCCCCCTGTCCCCCCGTCCCCACGTCCACTCACCCCGGGCAGCTCGGTGAGCTGCACCTGTTTGGGCAGGTTGTTGACGATGTGGGACAGAGCCTTCAGATAGCCGGCCTTGTTACCTGGAAGAGGGGGAGAGAGGGAGAGGGAGGAGAGGGAGAGAGGGAGGAGGGGGTCATCATACTGGAACCAGATCATACTGGAACCAAGCACCCCCATGTCCTGGTTGCCATAGTGATGGATGACTGACAGCTGACATCATGACCAATAGGATCTGTGCTCTTCCGTTTGACTGAACATAATCTGTTATCATTGGTTTTGATGGGAAAAAAACATGCAAAACAGCATTGTTTTTAATTTGCCATCAGACGGGTGGCGCCCGCGTCTCGGGTACCGGGGGAGGCGGAGTTGAAGCCCTGGACGAGCTTGGCGGAGTTCTCGGCGAAGAAGCGCTGGCGGTACATGATGCGCACGTCGGCGTGGCAACCGCGGTTCAGGACGTCGGCCGAGTCGCTCACGAGGACGGCGAAGCTGTCGGCCGCCATCGCGCCCAGCTCCGGGTCGGCGAGCAGGGAGAAGAGCTGAGGGGAGGAAGGAGAGAGAGAGAGAGAGAGAGAGAGAGAGAGAGAGAGAGAGAGAGAGAGAGAGAATGAGAGAGAGGGAGAGAGAGAGAGACTCAGGGTCACTGCGTGCATGTGTGTGAGTTCAGTATGTATGTACTGTATGTGTGTGTGTGTGTGTGTGTGTGTGTGTATGTATGTATGTGTGTGTGTGTGTGTGTGTGTGTGTGTGTGTGTGTGTGACCCCAGTACCTTGTCAGTCAGTGTGGTTGAGAGCGGGTGGTATCTGAGCAGCAGGGCCTTCGCCACCTGGGAACAACACATTCACACACATGAACACAGCCCTGACTCACCTGAACACAGCCCTGAACACAGCCCTGAACACAGCCCTGACTCACCTGAACACAGCCCTGAACACAGCCCTGACTCACCTGAACACAGCCCTGACTCACCTGAACACAGCCCTGACCTGCCTGAACACAGCCCTGACCTGCCTGAACACAGCCCTGACCCACCTGAACACAGCCCTGACTCACCTGAACACAGCCCTGACTCACCTGAACACAGCCCTGACTCACCTGAACACAGCCCTGAACACAGCCCTGACTCACCTGAACACAGCCCTGACTCGCCTGAACACAGCCCTGAACACAGCCCTGACTCGCCTGAACACAGCCCTGACTCGCCTGAACACAGCCCTGACTCGCCTGAACACAGCCCTGACCCGCCTGAACACAGCCCTGACTCACCTGAACACAGCCCTGACCTGCCTGAACACAGCACTGAACACAGCCCTGAACACAGCCCTGAACACAGCCCTGAACACAGCCCTGCTTCGCCTGAACACAGCCTGAACACAGCCCTGACTCACCTGAACACAGCCCTGACTCGCCTGAACACAGCCCTGACCCGCCTGAACACAGCCCTGACCCGCCTGAACACAGCCCTGACTCACCTGAACACAGCCCTGACCCGCCTGAACACAGCCCTGACCTGCCTGAACACAGCCCTGACTCACCTGAACACACCCCTGACTCACCTGAACACAGCCCTGAACACAGCCCTGAACACAGCCCTGAACACAGCCCTGAACACAGCCCTGACTCGCCTGAACACAGCCCTGAACACAGCCCTGACTCACCTGAACACGGCACTGAACACGGCACTGACTCACCTGAACACAGCCCTGACTCACCTGAACACAGCCCTGACTCACCTGAACACAGCCTGAACACAGCCTGAACACAGCCCTGACTCACCTGAACACGGCACTGAACACGGCACTGAACACAGCCCTGAACACAGCCCTGACTCACCTGAACACAGCCCTGAACACAGCCCTGACTCACCTGAACACAGCCCTGAACACAGCCCTGAACACAGCCCTGACTCACCTGAACACAGCCCTGACTCGCCTGAACACAGCCCTGAACACAGCCCTGACTCGCCTGAACACAGCCCTGAACACAGCCCTGACCCGCCTGAACACAACCCTGAAC
>NC_140262.1:4808358-4830556 GCF_949987555.1 Borostomias antarcticus
GCCGGACGAAAGTCGACGGTTCATTTGCGTATGAAAAGCGAGCGGGCGCGCTGCCCTGTACCTCTGTGCGCCCGGTGTACTGCTCTATGAGCGAGGGCACGACGGCGCCGACGACCCGGTGGCTGGCCCTGTACGAGGCCCTGGACGCGGCCCACAGCAGCTTGGCGCTGGGCCACACCAGCTTCAGGTCCGGCTCGCTCAGGTGGTGCTGGCAGTCTGCGTGCGGAGTGGAAACACGGCGTGTGTCGGTGGTGGTGCAATGCAATCGTGCGTGTGTGTGTGTGTGTGTGTCTATGTGTTCGTGTTGCTACATCTGCGGTCAAGCTGCCCCCGGAAGTCGAGTCACACAAACGCTCGCCATCGAAACCACATGAACCCCCTCATCCCCCGGTCACCACACATCCAGGCGGAGCGGCCGTCTCACTACCTTTCAGGACGAGGTCCAGGAAGACGTTGAGGGAGTCTTCAGAAGTGGAGCTGAGGACGGAGCGAGAGAGGCAGGAAGTCAGGGCGCTGAGAGCCGACAGGCCGGCTGACTCCACCCTCTCGCTGGCCGTCTGGAACACCTACGGGGGGGGGAGAGAGAGGAGAGAGAGGAAATATGGAGTCTGAATTCATACATACTGTATCGTGTACAGCACACGCACTGCTTCTGACAGTCGTGTAAAAGCCGTGTCCTGAGAAGAAACCGTGTTCTTCTAGTCCACCTCAAGAGTTTCGGCGTTTCGTTGTACAGTACCTCTCTGCGTATCGCGGCCCACAGACCCGGGAGGAACTCCGCCAGCTCTTTATTCCGGTACACGGACGCGCAGGCGGTCTGTTAACAGAAGACCAAACGCAGCTCGGATAAACATCGCAGGCGTGGCGAGTACAGGCATAGTAGAGCAAAGGGGAACTAAGGTTAAGGTAGATATGAGGTAATAAACTGACGGTTGGGGTTACTGTAGGTCGTTCTCACCAGAGTCTGTAGGGAGTCCAGCTTGGCGCTCTGAACGTCCGAGTCCAGCTTCTCGATGATCAAGGGGAGCAGGAACTGGCGTTGGAGGGAGACAAACAAACAAACAAACAAACAAACGGCACATCAACAAATCATGAGTAGCCTACTAGTATGGAATAGAGCATCTGCCATGTGCACAGCTACATTGGAATTCTTGTCATCGCTTGTGTTTACAGTATCTTATCAGTATTAATCAGTTCCTCATTCCAGTCCTTTTGCAGCTCAACATTTACTGTAAAGGATCCCAAACTGGCAATTTAGAATCCGTAATCTAGCCGTCTATCAATATCTTCTTCATCTGCTTCTCCCATCCAATCATGGCTGTGTCAGTATCCATGATATAAGCAGTGCAATTAAATAGCATTCAAGTTGACAATGGCTTAATGTACAGTTATGTGTAAACACACAAACATGCACGCCATTTTCCTCTCATTACTAGACAGGCTCACACAGCCATGGTCTCTCTCTCACACACACACACACAACACACCACACACCACACCACACACCCACACACCCACACACCCACACACACACACACACACACACACACACACACACCCACACACACACACACACACACACACACACACACTATCTGGTTAGCCATTGTGCACTGTTCCCTCATGATGTAGAGATATAGGAGCTACAGCTGCCTCACACACACACACACACACAAACACACGCACACATGCACGTACGTACGCACACAACGCCTATAATGTGTGTTCATTTCCCCATACTGTGGTGTGTGCATGCTGGCCCAGCTTATAGAGAAGGGGTGTGTGTTTCTGCTGACCTCTGCGAAGAGGGGTGTTCCGGTCAGCACGGCCCTGAGGGTCAGGATCAGCTCCTCCTGGGTGATACCGTGGGGGTCGTTGGGAGGCTGGGGGGGTGGGCACGCACACACACACACACACGCACACAGACACGCATACACACACACACACACACAGATAGACACACACAGACACGCGCGCGCACACACACACACACACACACACACACACACACACACACACACACACACACACACACATATAAGATAGAACCAGTACCATCACCATGTTCTATAAACATTATTTTATAACTTTCAGCCTGATCCAATATCAGTATATTCAACCTAAAAATATCAGGGGAAGTCATGGATGAATATGACACCTTAAGAGCCTGATATGAACCTTTAGCGGACATTCTCTGTCTAAGGGGAAGTCTGTCTGCCTGTAGTCAGATTACTCCTGCCTAGGTTCATCTAAGCACACAGAAACACAGCCACGACGTCACTGGGTGATTTGGTTTTAGTCCACAGCAGCTGAGTCAACAGGCACTCACAGGGGTGAAGTCTATGGGGAAATAGCAGGACGTCACTTCAAACAGCTCCTCTGTGAATTTACCTGAGAACACAGACGCACACAGGATATTACAGAGATCATGACATATTAAAGTGATGGAAATATCCCAGTCCAGCCAATTCAATTTTTTGCACAATGTGTGTGTGTGTGCGCGAGTGTGTGTGTGTGTGTGCGTGTGTGTGTGCGTTCTCACCCATATCGTAACCCCTGTGAATGATGTTCCTGGCGATCTGAAAGGCCAATAGGAGGTTGCGCGGGTCCCTCTCCCCGTCCATCGATTGAACAAATCCAAAGACGAAGTCCGCCCCCAAACCCTTCAACTCTATGGAATTAGCGGAGGAAAAGCAGTTGATAAAAAAAACAGAAGATACACTCAGGAAAAGGGCACTTCCTTATTTCTGTAAGAGAAAATGACTGAGTCCTTAAACGTTACCTGCTTCTCTGGAGGCCATGAGGTTGATGAGCATTTTGTAGACACATGTCCTCTCTGCCATCATCATGGACTGGGAACAGGCGCGGAAACAAGATCATCTATTGGTCAGGCTGTACTGTTCAGCTATGTTCATGAGCTGTGTTAGGGTCGTCTGTGAGACGGCTAAAATGATTACTCGACTCAAATATGCACTAGTTCTGTGTACTCATGCTTGGCATACTTCACTCGCATTTGGTGTAGCCTAACTCAAAACCAGCAAAGAACAGACCGGCAGGCGTGGCCAGCTGTGTGTGTACAGGAAGCTCACCTGCACTTGGATGTCTTGGAACAGGGACTTCAGAATCGAAACTGCCGACCCTGGAGGCAGTACGGTGCATTTCGTCTGGAAGAGGGAGTTTCGAAGATGAGTATGAGGGATATGACACACAACAACAACAACAACAACAACAACAACAACCACCACAACCACAACAACAACAACACTGTTTCTTTCTGGTTAGACTATATACTGCACCTATTTGAACATACATAGTTTACATATTTACTACATTTCCCGAATCAAATGTGATTAGCAAGGGACACACCAGAGCGTTCAGTCCCTGTAGGACATAAGGTGTGATGACATAGTGGTCCTTCAGTCTGTTCTCATAGAAGGCGATAAGAACCTCCACTAAAGATGAAAAAAAGAAAGGAAGGGTGTTAAACAAATCCTTTAACGTTTGGTTTGAATGTTTCATTTCGCAGACATGGATTTTCTCTTCAAAGAAAATGTAGAGAAAGACAGTGTTGGATAACTGAGGTTAGAGGTATACAGCCCTTTAGGCTCAGGTGGAGGGGTGAGCATAGAATAGAACAGCACACCCACCTTCTCTCTCTGAGAGGTCTGCATGGCACTCCTGTAGGACCTGCGAGAGGAGCTGGACTCCCCGACCTCGGGTCTGTGGCTGCGAGCTGGTCAGACTCAGTCTGGACATGTTGGAGAGGAGAGGATGGGCAGACTGTCAAATCAGTGGACGCTCAAACCGACTGCTTAGCGATGCACCACAAATGACTCTTTGGTCCATGGATTAGATTTAATTTCTATTTCACAACAGTGCAGTGCAAGTGGATAAGCAAACGTGATGTTGACATTCCATTAGATGTTCATACAAAACACAGCAGACTTATTTTGATTGACATGTGATGATGGAAACTTTACCCCAATGCTTCCACCAGCTGTAATACTGTGAATTGTCCTGCTTTGAGCCCTAAAAGAGAAAGATCACATTCATTACCGAAATAATACCAGACAAGGGAAAATAATATGCATATTTGAATATGTCAGCTCTATTGTAAGCCACGCTGGGTAGGGGTGATGGTGGTCTAGGGGTCCAGAGTTCACTGACCACTCACTGCTTCAAATGTAGCTGGCTAAGTTAGCTAGCTAGCTAACTTATATCACTACAGTTTATGAAATCTACAGTCAAGCATAATCTACTTGGCCTCTGATTCTACCCAAACCCAAATTGACGAACAGAGTACACAGCACAAAGGTACAAAGGACTATTGTGATGTGGGTGGTTTGGAAACATGCGGTTGTAGACAGGATGTAGGCTAACATGCTATGCTAACTAGCCAGATGTCATGATCTGACATCCCCAGCATGTCCCATGTCCCCAGATCAGATCCGCAGATCAAGGGGGGCTAGGTTAGATTAGGAAGCTACCTGTGACGGTGTCCACTGCTTTGCTGTCCTGTTGTCCCGATACAAACTCTTCTACCAAGCCCACTAGCAAGGCACTGTCCGCAGCCATCATGAGCAGCCTTGGTGGTGGTTAACTGGATTGCGCATGCGTGAGAAGTTGTTGCAGTGAGTTGTCCTAGACAATGCTTAATCACACGAACCTCTGTGATAATGTGACAGTGCTTTGTTTAATTCAACTGCCTCTCGTTCGGTTTGCACTACAGTATGTATTCACACATTTACATGTCAGTAATATAGAAGAGGTTTATCCAAAATTGTACATTTGTCACAGCCTGGGTCCAAGTTCCTGAAGAGATAACTGCAGGCTTTCGATCCATCACTTTGGGAACACCCGATTCAGCTAATTAACAACTGACCTGGGAGCAGCTAATTAAGAACTGACCTGGGGAGCAGCTAATTAAGAACTGACCTGGGGAGCAGCTAATTAGGAACGGATTTAGTAACAATGAGTAACAGTGGCTCTCCTGACCGGTTTGTGGAGAACTTTAACTAGAGTCGAACTGACTCATCTTCAGTAAAGCCTTCAAAAGGTACCACCACCAGCAGCCACTGTGCTAGAGAAAAGCAGGGGTCACTTTAAGGACACTTAAAAATGTATGTATATATATATATATATATATATATATATGTGTATATGTGTGTATGTGTGTGTGTGTGTGTGTGTGTGTGTGTATAGATAGATAGATAGATAGATAGATAGAGAGAGATAGAGAGATAGATAGATAGATAGGTAGATAGATAGATAGATATAATAGATATAGATAGATAGATAGATAGATAGATAGATAGATAAGTAGATAGATAGATAGATAGATAGATAGATAAGTAGATAGATAGATAGATAGATAGATAGATAGATAGACATATAGATAGATAGACAGACAGACAGACAGATAGATAGATAGATAGATAGATAGACAGACAGACAGACAGACAGATAGATAGATAGATAGACAGACAGACAGACAGACAGATAGACAGACAGACAGACAGACAGACAGATAGATAGATAGATATATTCGAGATAGACAGATAGATTAAATGATTAAACGACTCAGTCTGGATTGTGTATTTCACTTGATATCATTCGTGTTTTCCGACCAGCAGGATGCTTTAAAAGTAAACCGTGACGTCACCGAACTTGACACTTCTTTCTCAGCCTCGGGCACGCGCACGCGCACGCGTGAGAAGTTACCCCTACCAGGAAGAGAGGGGGCATTTAACAACCAGGTGGAAACCAGACAGGTTTAAAATGACCCAGCTACCTAGTCTCATGGACAATTAGCAAAACAGTGATTATGTTCACCTCGTTTTTCACCGAGTGAGTAGTTTTCGAGGTGGAGGAAGTGTGTTTAGCTAGCTAGCTAGCATCATGCTAACGGGCTAACTAGTGAGCTAGCACGATTAGAAACAGCTGTCTTGCGAAATCAATGTGACTTTTTGATAACGTCGGATTGATTGTATTTGAACTTGCAGCTTGACATTCAACGGATTATACTTCTAGACGTGAAGCTCGTCTCTGTGGATGGTTATAATGCTGTAACGCGATAAACAATAATAAAACGACGGAAGCCTGCTAGTGCGCATCTGGCTCGCTAGCCCATGTTCCTGGTCCGGGGGAGAGATCACTAACAACCCCATTTTTGCTGTTTTCTACTGCCTAGAAGAGCATCTTGACTTGGTTCTATTGACACAGTGGGTCTAGTTCAGATTGCTAGGTTCAGACTCTTATTTTGGATCCAGCCCGTGGTTGGCATGTGATGGGGCCCCTGTATAGTTAGCCAAGTGATAATTACAGGTTAATCATGGGAGGATGTGTTGGGAGAGAACGGGAGGACACACAGGGCCATGGATCATCCAGGAACGGGGGAAGGGGACATCGGAAACGTGGAGGTAAGACTTTGTGCTGCTCCTTCATTCCAGTCTTTTCACCAGAGAGCTCAGGGGTGCTTTGTTTCAGAGGAGGGACGGTGAGATGGTTTGCATAGCAGTCAAGTCATTGCTGGCCAGATCGCCATGCACGGGAAAGGCATGATGATCAGTCCCCCAGGCCACAGGCCCTTGTCTTCGAGTTCCTCAAGCTGAAGTTTGTTTGGTCTGTGGCCACGAAAGGGTTAATCCCCCTTCCCCCACCTCGCAGGACACCAACCAAACATCAGTGGCTTGCTTCCTGTTGGCCTACCTCCCTATTTGATGCCAACTACAGAGAAAGGACAGAGAATATACTCACATGCAGACACACAGGCTAGGGTTTGGGTATTGACAAACTGCTATTTAGTGTCACTTAAGTTGGTTTTGTTTGTTTTCTTTCAAATGCAGTGTCTCCTGTTCTAGTGTGTGTGTGTGTGTGTGTGTGTGTGTGTGTGTGTTTAGTCAGTTGAAGTCCATTATCCAGTGCAAGTCCTTACCCTCATGGCTGAGCTTAGAGATATCTTTCTGTAGCAGATAACTATTGGCAGATGGCCATGTTTTGCTCTTTTATAACTACAGGCTTTAAGGTCATGGCTGATGGAATTTGAATTGCTGCTAAAATACTGTACTGTAAAATGTAAATGTACAAGGTGGCTGGCCATTCAGGCGCCACAAAGTTGGGACTTGTCGAGGATTAATATTTTACATGCCTGGTCTTAATCTATTACAATTAGCATTCAGAGGACCTGACTCAAAGGTCTGAACTACTCTTCGCCATGGCCCATCGCCAAGCTCTGCACTTTCAGAATGTATTGATGTTTGTATGACCCCATCCTTTCATAGTGCATAGCCTCGCGTCACCAGTCTCCTTGGGGAGGAGAGCCTGGTGTCTCTTTACTTAACTGCTCCTTCTTCCGGCTCGAGCCTGTAGAGCCCGCCTCCTACTTCCGCTCGCTTTACTTTTCCTTAACCGGTAGTTCTCCTCGCATCTTCTTTTACAATTTTCGTCGGCGTTACGCCTGGTGATGCCATCGCGGATGTTATCTACTCGAAACTTCACCATGCGGAGCCTATAGTAAAAACATTACAAAAACTGTTCTTCTTCCAAAAAAAACAAACAAAAACAAACTGTTCTTCCTGTCTAGACCGGATGATTATGAGATGCGTCATCGCACTTCTGCTCTAGACCGGCGAAACAACTGCAAACGAGACGCCCCAGACTACATGGTATAGAAGTGTGATGCAGACCTCAGGGATACCCCGATAAAGTTTTTTCCCCTGCCAATACCGATCGCCCGATACACTGCCGGTGCTTTTGCTGTTGTTAGCAGCTGGTATAGCAGTATTATAGATCTAACGGTTCCATTGACATACATCTCATTCATCAAATTGAGTCGCAGAATGAGACGTCTGTCCCAGACACTTCATAGTTCCACACCGCTGACATGTTCTAGGCTAGTTGGCGTGCGACAATGAGTTTTTCACAATCAGCCAATAGGAAGCATTATCAGGGCTCCGCGATCTCATGTTTTATACAGAATATTGTCGGATTCCGATTGTGCCATCCCTAAACTTAACCCTAATATATCCTTTGGAGTAGACCAGACCTCCGGAGCAGAGTTGGAAGAGAGTCTGGTACAGGCAGACTAGAGACACCCCCAGGTCAATTATAATATGGGAGCAAGTCACATCACGTCCTCTACAGACTGCTCCTCAGGGACTCGCCATAGGAACACAGACCCGTGCATGTCATTTGAAAATCAGCGAGAAGTCCCATGTTCCTCCGTGTTCCTCCCTAGCAGGGTTTGTGTTCGGAAACTAAAATCCCTCCCTGGCTTGTTTGCAACATCCACTGTTATCAGACAGCGAGGTAGTGTTGCTGTAATGCCAGCTACTCTCTGGGCGGAGGGGCATGTTTTAGCCTGCATGATCCCCAAAGCTCTTGGATGTTTGGTTTTGATCAGTCAGTTAATAAGATACTACAGCATTGCGATTATCTCATCGGCTGACTGAGTTGTTTGGAGAACTGTCAGTGTAGCTGGCCTCCCTCGGTTGATATGGCCTGAGTCAAATGAAACGGTACATCAAATTTCGCTAGAGATCGAGGTTAGAGGTTTTGCTTTTTTCGTCTCTGTGAGGAGAGGCTGGTTGATATGGGCTCAGGCCAGGGTCGAGGTCTGTGGGTGTTACGTGGGTTGTTTGGCACGGGACAGACGGAGCCAAGAGTGCATCCAGTCTTTATCTTCGGCGCCAGAACGTTAAGGGCCTCGGCGTTGGGAGCGGTGATAAGATTGTCATTTTCACGGGGCGCGATGGAAGCGTGTGTGCTGCCCAGGAATCTGAAACGAACCACACTCTGCCTGGCTGTCGCAACACGTCTGTCTGGTCGTCCTCCTTCTACGGGGCCGGTGTTGATTCATCACAGCGGAGGAGGAGAGAGGAGAGGAGGAGAGGAGCAGGGGGAGAGGAGGAGAGGAGAGAGGAGAGGAGCAGGGGGAGAGGAGGAGAGGAGAGAGGAGAGAGGAGAGGAGCAGGGGGAGAGGAGGAGAGGAGAGAGGAGAGGAGCAGGGGGAGAGGAGGAGAGGAGGAGGAGAGGAGCAGGGGGAGGAGAGGAGAGAGGAGAGGAGGAGGAGAGGAGCAGGGGGAGAGGAGGACGGAGGAGAGGAGGACGGAGGAGGAGAGGATGAGAGGAGGAGGAGCGGAGGAGGAGGAGAGGAGGACAGAGATGTTTCAGTCTCTCAGCAGCGCCTGGCCTCGTCTCAGACTGCAAGCGCGCACTTTTCCATATGACCCGCTACCTCGTGTTGACAAAACGCGACATCGACCCAGATCTGCTGGTGGGATCTGTGTGGTCGTCTCTTTTTGCACGTGCATGTCTAATAGGAGCTCCGGGCCTTAATGCAAATGGCGCCGCGCTGAGCAGGCGGGCGGGCATTGGAACATTAACATCATCTTAATCTAAAACCATCCCTCCGTTCAAATTGGGGTTTGGTAAACACGCCTCGCAGCCCCACCCCTCCAGGCTCCCCGCAGGTCCTACCCCCAGCGCCCGCCCGGCCTCCAGGTTACTCCTGGTGAGCTGCCTGCACTATAAATAATTTGTCGGGAGGAAAGGTGACCTTTCAGATACTTGGCAACTGTGTCTTCGGTGCCTTTTCCCTGCTCCACTGGTTAGGCCTGGTCGAGTGTACTAGACTAGAGACCTACGGCAGAGCGCGTTACAGAGGGCCGTTAGAGGCTGACCTCACTGACCCCCCCCCCCCCCTCTTGGATGTTCTGGCTCTGCAGGGTCCTGCTTCGATACTCCCACCCCATCCTTCCTGGGTGAAATCATGACCGAGCTTGACCCGAGGTCGCTGTGCAGGGAAGGGACCATGACCGCTCATCAAACCACGTCACAACAGAAATGACCTCATCCAGTCATATCGGATGATCGGGGATGACCTCAAGGAGTTGGGAAGGAAGGAAGGAAGGAAGGCGTCTCTGGTTCTGCTGCGGTTCTGGTCTTGGGTTCTAAGAGACGGCGCAGGCCTGTTTTAAACGCTGTAGGGACCAGAGCTGCTCCAGGCCTGTTTTAAACGCTGTAGGGACCGGTGCTGCTCCAGGCCTGTTTTAAACGCTGTAGGGACCGGTGCTGCTCCAGGCCTGTTGTTCAGTGCGAGAGACGGTCGGGGCCAAAGTCTCACCCCGGTGACGACTGTAAAACTCGACTGCCTCGTTTCTAACACCTGGCCGCCTCAAACCACTCCTCTCATAGGATTGCTGATACAGCTTCACTTACTGTGTGTGTGTGTGCGCGCGCGTGTGCGTGCGTGTGTGCATGCGCGTGTTCTTAAGTACATCCTCAAGCAGCATCCTGACAAGCAGACAAGCCAACAGAAATCCACAGACGGATCTTGGGGGCCCGAGCCTCGTTGTCTGGTTAATGGGCGTTGAGCCTCGCTGTCTGGTTAACGGGCGTTGAGCCTCTCTATAAACGGCTTAACGGCCGCCGCCTCGGCGCAGTGCGAGGTCAGCAGAACGGGAAGTCGTGTGTCAGCATCGCAGAAACGATTACCACACAAACACCACAGACTTGTCTGTTCCTGAAAGGCGCTGGAGGATTTAAAGAGGGAGTTTTCACACATTGTCAGACGTGTGTGTGTGTGTGTGTGTGTGTGTGTGTTGTGTTGTGTTGTGTTGTGTGTGTGTGTCAGGTGCTCAGTCCTGACTCTGTTTTTCTCACGTGGTCGGTATGGGGCTGTTGTACTGATATGTAGGGTACAGGATGTAGACTTGGCGTTGAGCTGGATAGCAACGCTGCCTGACGATATAGTTTCCAGACGGCAGCCTGAACGTCTAGGCTTAGTTTTATCTGTAGCCCGATGATGAGAAGGACCTTTTCTGTCAGTCAGTTGACAGACCGTCAGCAGTCATTTAGCAGATAGTTTACAGACAGACAGACTGACCGTTTACAGTCATGCATTTAGCAGACACTTTACAGACAGACTGACCGTTGACAGACAGACAGACAGACAGACAGACAGACAGACAGACTGACTGACTGACTGACTGACTGACTGACTGACTGACTGACTGACTGTTTACAGTCATGCATTTAGCAAACAGTTTACAGACACAGACAGACAGACAGACCGTTTACAGACAGACAGACAGACTGACCGTTTACAGACAGACAAACTGACAGTTTACACTAGACGGAGACGGACAAACTGACCGTTAACAGACAAGCAGACAGTTGACAGGGCAGACATATGCCCAGACTCTCCTTTCCTATGGGGCGATGGATACAGATAGCCGCGTGTGCACAGCACGCCATGTCTATTATCAAGACTAGCCAGCGCTGTGGCCCCACCCTGACAACAGACTAGGGGTCAGGGGTAATGGGGCATGGGTAACGACGGGACGGGGCAGGACAGGACAGGGCAGGGCAGGGCAGGGCAGGGCAGGGCAGGATGGATGCAGTGCAAAAAGTAGTAGTGCAATTGGACGACAAAGAGTCAGCGCAAAGTCGAGACGGCCAGACGACCCTGTTTTCTCTCTCGTTTGTGTCGGCCAGGTCGCAACGAGCCCCTGCGGAAGGACCGTCCCAAATGGAAGAGCGACTACCCGATGACGGAGGGGCAGCTGAGGAGCAAGAGGGACGAGTTCTGGGACACGGCGCCGGCCTTCGAGGGCCGCAAGGAGATCTGGGACGCCCTGAAGGCCGCCGCCGTCGCCTTGGAGTGCAGCGACCACGAGCTGGCGCAGGCCATAGTGGACGGAGCTAGCATAACGCTGCCGCACGGTGAGCAGCGCGCACGCACACACACACACACACACACAGATGGATCAAGCTACACACACACAGATGGAGCTACAGCAACAACGGCATATGGTGACGATCAACACACACATGGATAATATGCCCCCCCTCCATTGATCTCTGTAAAGCGCATTGTGTTGCCTCTGTGTATAAAATGCGCTATACAAATAAAGCTTTGATTAAATTTGATTTAATAATCTGCGACCGCTCGGACACACCAGACCGCCGCCGACAGCTTGTTTGCTTCCTGTCCTTATCTCTCCACCCCCCCTCATCCCCCCTCGCCCCCCCCCGTGTGTCATGTCTGTCCCGTGTCCCCAGCAAGGTTATAATAGTTTTGCTTTTTTTATTTTTATATCGTTTTAACTTTTTGTTTTCAATTTCAGTTTAGTTTTGATTAGTTTTAAAGTAGGTTTGTTAGTTTCGTTTCGTTTTTATTTTTTGAAAATGCTTAGTTTTAGTTTCGTTTTTATTAGTTTCAGTATTAGTTTTAGTTTTTTCTTCTGCGCTAGCCTGGTGAGACCATCCTGATCTCGTGAGCTCATGTTTCACTCCGTGTGAAACAAACCATCTGGCGCACGTCAGATTACCTCTGCGCAGGACACAGCTAAAGAACATGGAGGATAGATTTCATATCCACCCAAAATACTAGGCTTGTGTATGAAATGAAAAAGACTAAAACTAAGAACAATTTTAGTTTATTTTAGTTAGTTTTGTAAACACACAATACAGTTTTAGTTAGTTATCGTTTTTCTGTAAAGTCTAGTTTTTATTTTTATTTCAGTTAACTAAAATGTTTTTTCACACCTAGTTTTCGTTTTTTAGTTAGTTTTCGTTAACTATAATAACCTTGGTCCCCAGGCACGCTGACGGAGTGCTACGACGAGCTGGGGAACCGCTACCAGCTCCCCGTCTACTGCCTGGCCCCGCCCGTCAACCTGATCTCGGAGCGCAGCGACGACGACCCCAGCGACAGCCCCGAGCCCCCCTCCGCCCCCAAGAAGGAGTTCCAGCTCAAGGTGGGCTGGACCCCCCCGGGGCTGTTGTGTGCTCTGTGTTGCGTCTGTCCTGGTGAACTACGACCTCTTTTGGTTTTGTTACGTCTATTGTACAGTGTCACTTTTTATTTGATCATATAACATTTATTTTCGGATGCGTGCGTGCGTGCGTGTGTGTCCTTTCATAACATGAGATCTAGACCAATCAGGCGTAGCCAACAGAGGGAAATGGAGATTGCTCATAAACCAACCGCTTACCTCACCACCTGGGTGTGATTTTACCCCCCCCAAAGTGTGTCTACTGTGTGCTGCTACGCTGAAGCACATGACCCGTGGGTTCTGCGGGTTCTGATTCTGGTGCCGTTCGCAGGTGCGTCTGTCCACGGGGAAGGACCTGCGTCTGAGCGCCAGCATGGCGGACCCCATCGGCCAGCTGAAGAAGCAGCTGCAGGCCCAGGAGGACATCGACTCCGCCCACCAGCGCTGGTTCTTCTCCGGGAAGCTCCTCACGGACAAGACCCGCCTCCAGGACACCAAGATCCAGAAGGACTTTGTCATCCAGGTCATCGTCAATCCGCAGGCCCCCATCACCCACCCCGCCCCGTCCCCCGCCACCACCCCCACCCCCACCCCCTCCCCCAGCGCTACCACCAACTGAGTC
Organism: Borostomias antarcticus; assembly: GCF_949987555.1. Lineage (NCBI taxonomy): Eukaryota > Metazoa > Chordata > Actinopteri > Stomiiformes > Stomiidae > Borostomias > Borostomias antarcticus. Next base: position 4,821,760 of record NC_140262.1, read on the forward strand.
CCCGAGGACGGGAGAGATGGAGAGAGAGAGAGCGAGAGAGACAGCGAGAGAGAGAGAGGTCTCACTGGAGACCGGACCATGGATAATGCTTTTTTTTATTTATGCTGTCCTTAAAGAAGAGACCTTTTTTTTGTAAATCTATAAAGAAATGAACAACACCTATAAGGGAGAGACTCCGAAGTGCTGCTTCCTCCCCCCCCCCCCCCCAAGCGTCTAACGGTCAGAACATTAAAGAGAGTCCATATATTTCAGTTGTAGCTTATGACTGGTCGATCGTCGGGCCGGCGGACCTGACGGCCGGGCGTGTTTAGAGAGGGGGGTGTTCTGTGTGTGTTCACGCTGGAGCCCCCCCCCCCCCGCCCCCCCTCGCTCCTAAACAAACCAACCCAGATAACAGCAGATCCGTTCTCGGTTTGGACCGGAGCCGGCAGGTGTGCGTGCCCCCCCCTCCCCCCCGCTCTGCTTTCTGCACGGATGTTAACTCACTAACTAAGTGCCAATAGAACTGTCCCCCCCAGCAAGAGGCGTTTGTGTCGGTTGTCAAGCACAGCTCCATGCCCCCCCGGACTCCCTGGGAGAGGGGTCTGGCTCGTTCCTAGAGCTCCTACAAGAACCTCCCTCCCTCTACGAGAGGGGAGAGGGGTCTGGCTCGTTCCTAGAGCTCCTACAAGAACCTCCCTCCCTCTACGAGAGGGGAGAGGGGTCTGGCTCGGTTCTAGAGCTCCTACAAGAACCTCCCTCCCTATACGAGAGGGGAGAGGGGGTCTGGCTCGTTCCTAGAGCTCCTACAAGAACCTCCCTCCCTCTACGAGAGGGGAGAGGGGTCTGGCTCGTTCCTAGAGCTCCTACAAGAACCTCCCTCCCTATACGAGAGGGGAGAGGGGTCTGGCTCCTCCTAGAGCTCCTACAAGAACCTCCCTCCCTATACGAGAGGGGAGAGGGATCTGGCTCGTTCCTAGAGCTCCTACAAGAACCTCCCTCCCTATACGAGAGGGGAGAGGGGTCTGGCTATCTCCTGGAGCTCCTACAAGAACCTCCCTCCCTATACGAGAGGGGAGAGGGGTCTGGCTATCACCTGGAGCTCCTACAAGAACCTCCCTCCCTCGAGGCGAATGATTACAAAAAAAAACTATTTTTCTCTGGTTCTTGTTTTTCCCTTCTGTTTTCTTTCTTTCGTTTTTGTTTTTGTTTAAGGAGATAATCTCAACCAAGCTTTTTTGCACACTCGATTATTATACTTGTGTGGTAGTTTGTGTGCCTTTCAAAGAGGGGGGGGGGGGGGAAGAAAAGTGAGAAAAGAGAAAAAAAGAGCGCGGAGATCCTGGGAACGCTGGTTTGACTGCTCAGCCTGCTCCCTCTAGATTCAGGAATCCACCTCTAATAACAGACGAGTCCAAACTATACTGCTGCCTTTCTAATGATCTGCCTCGGTCTCTCGGTTTGTCCAATTAAGACGTTCTCCTGTCGGTGTTGTCGTTGATGTGAGCTGCATCCTGCTGTGTTTCCTGTGGTCGTACGTAAACCTGACACAATACTATGGAATCATGTCAATTACCTATCTGGGCCTGATTGTTCTTGTCTGGTGGAACCAATGAGCTGTTCCCAAAAAAATAGCCACACACACACACACACACACACGCACGTGTTTCATGTACTGTGCTGTTTTTGATGTGCCCAGCCTCCCCATAGCGTACGCTGTTGCCACATTACAATCCTGAGGTGACGCTAACAGTGAAGCTAACAGTTAGCAGGAGACGGTGACGCTGACGAACACTAGAACGCTCCCCACTACTCAAGCAGGCACCAATGAAGGCAAACTGCAGTTGCAAGTGCAATCAAAATGTTTGTCACTTTTTTTTAAGGAGTCCCCCCGTACACACACACACACACACACCTCTGTCTCTTTCATTCATTCACTCACACACCTCTCTTACACACAAACACACACCCAGGATGGTTATATTAGAGTTCCCCTCTTGTCTTAATGCTATTCGGCTCGACCTGAACCCACAACCTGCGTGCTGTAAGCGAGAGCCACGTTCTAACTAAGCGACACAGAATCACGTCAAAACGGATGCGTCACGCTGTCGAGAAGACGTCGTCTTTATATCACTTTGATTTCAGACCCCTTTAAGTAATCCATGTTCGGTCTGTGTCTGTATAGGTGTCTAGAACAGTTATCATTCAGCTATATCTCATGTATGATTGTACTGGGAATATTTGTTAACGTTTAAACGCAAACTTGAATAAGTATTTCTCAACTGCTATGTATGTGCAATACCAAAACCGACCTCATACTTGTTGGTTGTCAACCATGTTTCACATGTAGCATTAGCTATGACTGTTGTGAAAGTTCTTTCTGGGAGGTGGGACTTTGTATAGAGGAGCGTGCTATGTTCACCTTCTGGACAATCACCCACTGCAACCATTTTTTTGTGGTCGTGTATTGCCTTTATTTCTTTTCGATTACATTTTTGAATGTTGCCCCCCCCCCCCCCCCCCCACCCTTTCATCCCACTCTCAAACATTCGGCAGGCGGCTGATTTCACGGGTGTCTTGACTTCAAAGTACAGGATGGTGTTATATAGGACAGGGGCGTAAAAATAGCCACCTCATTCCAAGGGATGTGAGCGATACCGGCAGGAAGTGACGGCAACAGTGACATCATAGACCTGCAGGTGAGACGGCGTCCCAGTTCTCCACCCCCGGCTCCTACGGTTTGGATTTGCCCCATACCCTACTTTCCCCGTGAATTGGAAAGCCCCAATTCAGCCCAAGATCTTGCTCTCATCAACTCAGGCTTTCAGATGTTGTGGAGAGAGGGGGGTGGGGGGGGGTGGGTTGTACCCAGAGGCGAGGGGGGAGGGTTGTACCCAGAGGCGAGGGGGGAGAAATGGGACACCTTGGCAGCGCTGGCGGCAGAGCTGGCCCAGCCCGATCCGGTCCGTCTTGGAGAACCCGACACCCTGTGTTTTTTGTCCCTCATTCCGAACGCGCGTATCTATCTGCGTATCCGTGTCAGTATTTATGAGTGACACGTGTCGAGTTTGGTCGTGACTCGGGAGGGAGGTGTCATGTCATGTCGTGAAAAATGCAAAGTCCTCGTCTGAATACTCCTCCCTCCATCCCTCCTTCCCTCCCTCCATCCCTCCCTCTGTCCCCCCTCATAACAGATGTATTCGAGGTACTGAGGTGCCCCCCCCCCCCCCCCCCCTCACCCAGACAGTCAGCTGGTGAACTGAAGCCTGGTACAAAAAGCCATAAGGCCGTGGACATGTCTTCTAGGTTTTTGTCTTGTCATTGTTGTTATTTTCTTTTGAGGATGACTAAAGGACACTGTACTGCTTCCCTCTCTGACCTCTACATACCCAGAAGCCATTGCAGATTAATCAAGCGTTTAAATGGAGGCTGGTGGAGAAGGCTCCCCTTCGCCTTCCCTTGACTCGGAAGCAAAACATGCAAAATGTGTCTTTGATGAACGTCCGCAAGGATATAGATGTATAAAGATCTGTATATTGAGTCATTTTTGGCAGAAAAAAAAGAAACGTGATTATTATATTGAGATTTCTGATGATTAAATATGCCTACAACTTATTTTACAAGTGATGTGTACATTTATATGCTGATTTCCTTTTCAACCTTGTTTTTAACTGTCAAATAAATCAAACTATTGGAAGAAAAAATCATTAACCCCCTCGGTTTCTGAATACTTTTGCGAAATGATTTTTTTAAACAGGTTTAATATCCAGTATTCTTGCTTTATTTAAACAGGTTTAATATCCAGTATTCTTGCTTTATTTAAACAGGTTTAATATCCAGTATTCTTGCTTTATCTAAACAGGTTTTATATCCAGGATTCTTTTCCAGTTTGCCGGAGCCAATGTGCCCCTTGTTGGTAAAGTTGCCATTGGTAACGTCTGCCTGGCGCCAGTAAAATCAGGAAGGGGAAGCTAGTAAACTAGTGATGGGTTTCATGGCGTAGCTAGTAAACTAGTGATGGGTTTCATGGCGTAGCTAGTAAACTAGTGATGGGTTTCATGGCGTAGCTAGTAAACTAGTGATGGATTTCATGGCGTAGCTAGTAAACTAGTGATGGATTTCATGGCGTAGCTAGATGAAACTTACCATTTGTAAGTTGAAACAGGGCCGGCTCTAGACTTTTGGAGGCCCTAGGCAAAATAGAGGCCCCCTTCTGGAATAAACCCTACCCACCATCAAGCAATAAAGACTGAGGCGCCATCATTCCTTTATCGTCACTTTAGGCTATCATCAGCAACAATGACGCACTTGAGTATCACATTCGGTTGGGGCCTCAGCCAATCAGATCAATCTATGCTAGGGGAGAGAGGGCCTACCGGAAATCTGGGTTTTATGATCTTTGGCACATACTGTATCCAACGAGAACGTTTTATAGTTTAAAACAAAAAAAGCTTTGTGAGGCTTGAGGCCCTAGGCGTTTCCCTACTCTGCCTATAGGAGACACCGGCCCTGAGCTGAAATGATAGCAAATATAATTGAGTTAATAATTTTATATATATATATATTGTTGAATGTGCCGACAGAACGTTTTGTCAAATGTGTCATGACTGACTGACAGCTAAAAAGTTGTTTGCTAGCTAGCTGGCTTGCTAATTTAGAAATGATAAGCTCTCACTCTGAGCTAGCCTCTTTGCACATTTGCCAGCTAACAAGCTGATGCACTTATTATTCTGCTAGAATTGGTCTTTATGGTATATAGTAGCCTACATTATATCCTCACTCATTCATTGGTCTGTTTTTCCATAGATAGACACTTTTTCAGGTGAGAGATTGGGGTCAAACGGATGTTAACTGGCTGCATCGCCCACAGCTACAGGGAATTAGAACAATGTTATCAACTGATATGAATCAATAATTACTCTGGTTATGTTTGCCTTTCGGTTGACAACAAAAGAGGGAGAAGAGAATAGAAAGGGAGAGAATGAGAGAGAGACGGATTGAGTCCACAGAGAGAGAGAGAGAGAGAGAGAGGGAGAGAGAGAGAGGGATTGAGTCCACAAAGAGAGAGAGAGAGAGAGAGAGAGAGCAAGAACTAGGTGAGAAAGTGGACAAGTAGTCAAGACAACGTACTGTTTTGCCCTCATTCTAATCATTGCAGTCGCCTCCACACTGATTTCACATAACAAAGCAGTTTATTGATATACGGTTATTAAATGTCAAATCTCTTAAATGTATTTACATCACAAATACTCTGCTTTATTTATTATCAGATGACATGTCATTTTCTAGTTGAATATAAGATGTCTGTGTGTGGTTGTCAGTGCAAAGAGGAAGACGTGCAGTTTAACTTTAATTCAGAGGTTTGATCCTAGAATCGCCCCTTTAATTCAGAGGTTTGATCCTAGAATCTCCCCTTTAATTCAGAGGTTTGATCCTAGAATCTCCCCTTTAATTCAGAGGTTTGATCCTAGAATCGCCCCTTTAATTTAGAGGTTTGATCCTAGAATCTCCCCTTTAATCCAGAGGTTTGATCCTAGAATCGCCCCTTTAATTCAGAGGTTTGATCCTAGAACCGCCCCTTTAATTCAGAGGTTTGATCCTAGAATCGCCCCTTTAATTCAGAGGTTTGATCCTAGAATCGCCCCTTTAATTCAGTTCTTCTGACCCGCAACCGGGCCTAGTGTGTGCAACACTGCCACCTTGTGGCCGTAAAAGACCACAGCCTTCTAACCGTCATCATGGTCAAACCCTGTAAGTGCGATCTGTGACCACAGGGTGGCAGCACAACATAAACTAACCACCTGGCTCTTCACAGGTCCTGCTCATTGAGGTCAGCGTTGGAGGAATAGTTGCAGCTGAGTTTCTGACAGAAAGAGCTGTTAGTGGAGATTATTTTCCACAAGATATGACGCACACGCCCCTCTCTCCCTCAATCGCTCTCTCCCTTTTCTGTCTCTCTCTCCCTCTCTAACACACACACACACACACACACACACACACACTCACACTCTCTCTCTCTCTCTCTCTCTCTCTCTCTCTCTCCCCCTCTCTCACCCCTCCTCCCCCACCTCTAAGCAAACAGTCCACAGGGCGACTTAGCTGAGGACTGAAGTCCCTGGAAAAAGCCCCTATTGATGGAATTTCACAAGGAGCGCTTGTGGTCGTCTGAGCTGGCAGAACCTAAGAGGAGGCCGCCTCTTCAGCAGTATGAGCCATTACAGACCCAGAATGACCCTGGCAACGTACCTACAGCTCACTTAGGTAGAGTGGACTTGTGTGTCTATCACAGCTTCTCACTAGAATGTCCCTAATTACCCCCTATTAGAAATTATGACTGGAATTATGAATGATCTTCTCATCACCAGCTGCGCTCGTGAGGAAATCGAAGGAGAGGGGATGACAAATGTGTGCGCGTGCGGTAACCAAGGTGTTCACGTTGACGTCCTACACCTTAATTCCCCATCGGTGCTTGAGCCAGGCGTCCGGTAAGCGCCGTGCGCAGGTACCGGGAAGGAGGATTCTGAGGTCAGAGAGCTGTGAGGACTTCACGGAGGGCGCCGGGGAAAAGCTGGCAGCCGTGGGTGGGTGGGTGGTGGGGAGGGCGGGTGGTGGTAGGGGGGTAGGGGGGGTGGGTGGAGTAGCCTACCGTCTGAGACACAGGATCTTGTGCTAACGGGGCAGCTCCTTGTCCAGAATAACAGAAAGCTCTGACCAGAATAGACAAACCCAGCAATCCTCTCAGCCTGACCCCGCTGAACACCCGTCGGCCCGTGTGGGTGTGGGATGGTGGGCGGTGTGTGTGTGTGTGTGTGTGTGTGCGTGTGTGCGTGCTGGCGTGCGAATGCATGTGTGCATTTTTTTCTGTGTTTGTGTGCGCGCCTGCGTGTGCATGCAGGTTTTTCTGTCTGCGTGGGTGTGTGCGAGTGTGTGTGTGTGTGTGTGTGTGTGTCAGGGTCACCGAGGGGGCCTTAATGCTAATCTGCTGTCGTCTCCTCATGGTCAGCCACCTGGACTCCTCACCCCATCCCATCATAACACTCCTCCGCTTAGCCTCCTACCGCGAGCACGACGGGCTCGGACCCGTGGGCTGACCTGACGTCACTGGAGCTGGAGGTGGGCCAACGAGCTACGCTGCTGTATCCGGGTAGACGCGCGTGATCAGTGTCCTGGGAAGAAAGGTGTCCTGCGTGGCGTTGGGAGAATGACAGGTGTAACTGTGTCAACTTCTCGGAGGTCTGCTGACCAGTCATTTGTAATTGTCCCCAATTGTAGACTAAAGCAAAGAGGTTCGAGGCCTTTCCTGTCGCAGCCCCCAAACTCTAGAACATGTTAGGTTGACCCCATACCCTGTCTGTGTTTAAATCCCGCCTTAAAACACATTATTTCTCCCTGGCGTTTTAATACCAAGTATATTGTGCCACATGTTTTTCACATATTGTCTTATTCTTTCTTATTTGTCCAGTATTTGCTACTGTGTTTCTGTGTCTGATTGATGTAAAGCAAGGGGGGTGTAGATGCTTCACTAGCCTATGGTGTCCTCCTGGGCCCTGGACACAGACAGACCGGGGGGACAGACCGGGGGTAGGTAGGCTAGGCTGCTGTACGTACGTGGGCCGCCGAGGGCCGCATTCCTGAGGAGAAAACAACGTAATTACAACTCTCCTAGATATGCACCCCCTCGACCGCATCACGGCGCATAGTGGAACATGTAAATTTGTGTCAACATGTTTTGCCCTATCTAGTTGCACATGTTTTCGAAAACCCCAAACTCTCCCCTCTCCGCGGTTTTCGTGACTGTGGTGAAAAGATGGAGTCTTGATTGACACGAATGCTTGGAGATCTATTCCATGGCTGCTACAGTCCTGCTGTCAGCTCTATAGTTCTGCTAATTGCATCCGAACTGTTGTATTCTCACGACTGTTATTATGTTATGGTATGTCAGAACTGTAGAAATACTACTATCGACTACTAGTTAAGCCTGGCCCTGGTCTAGAACACCCGTCAGTGACGGTTCTCAGTTCTCAGACGGTCTCTAATGTTCTAGACTAGTTTTATAGACTAGGTTTTAAACCATCCCTGTATATATTTTTGGTGACAGTGAGGCGCGCCTCCCCCTCCCGCCAACAGGAGTCATGTGTGATCTTTCCCAGCCCCCTGTGACACTGTGAGGGGAAGGGAAGAGGCCCCTGGCTTTGCCAAGGAGCTCTGTGCCACACAAGTTGCCCCCTGGGATCCATAGGCTGGTGAGTCTTTTGGCAGCCAGAGAAGGAGGAAGTGGGGGGTGGGAGGGTTGGGGGGGAGGGGGGGGGCTGAGGGCAAAGGAGGAGGAAGTGGGGGGGTGGGGAGGGTTGGGGGAGGGGGCTGAGGAGGAGGGGGGCCTCTGCCACGTTTGCATCACAGAACTGTAATTCCATTCACAGCAGAGCAGAGCGCAGCAGAGCCACCTCTCTGTTCTCTGTACCACAACAAGTACAGCCCCCCCCCCTCCTCCTGTACCACAACATGTACAGTACACCCCCCCCCTCTCTGTACCATAACATGTACAGTACAAACCCCCCCCACCCTCCCTGTACCACAACATGTACAGTACAGCCCCCCCCCCCCTCCTGTACCACAACATGTACAGTACACCCCCCTCCCGGCAAAAGGAACGATTCACGGAGATGAACAGATCATCAGAAAGGATCTAATTACACATTCCTACATTCTGGAGGCATTATGGGACTGTGTCTTCTTCTTTGTTGTTCTCTGGCGTGGCTTTAGCGCAAAAACATTCCTAAACTCCTCACCAGTGCTGGTTATATAAGTTCTTAAACAA
>NC_140262.1:4830756-4863256 GCF_949987555.1 Borostomias antarcticus
TGAGGACTTATTGTGCTTAACCCGAAGCTGTTTGAGCACCTGCGCGAATAGGTGGGAGGTAAAATTTGAGCCCTGGTCCGATTGAATTATTTTCGGAATCCCGAATGTGGATATAAAGTGCGTTAACGCCCGCACCACCGAACGAGCCGTTATCGTGCGCAGCGGATATGCTGCTGGATATCGCGTGCACTGGCACATTACTGTAAGGAGGTAAAGCGCCCCCGAACGAGAGCGGGGAAGCGGACCTACGCAGTCGATGATCAGGTGTTCAAAAGGCCCACTATTAGCAGGAATAGGGGACAACGGAGCCGGTGCTATATTCTGGTTAGGCTTGCTTGTTAACTGACATGTATGACAGGATTTTATATACGCAGCAACATCTCTTTTAACTCGAGGCCAAAAGAAATGGCGCAGAACCCTATCATAAGTTTTTCGAACGCCTAAATGTCCAGAATCATTGTGTGCCACTTTTAACACCGAGTTGCGGAATTTCTCAGGCAACACAATCTGCACGATGGGATCCCCAATGAAACGCTCCCCATGCGGAACCCATTTACGCACCAACATCTCCTTGTGGAGAAAATAGCCCCGCGCGCTATTTTTTACATCCTCTCCTAAGAGCACCTGCTCGAACAACGGTTTTAAGGAAGGATCCGCTCGTTGTTCAGCTCTAATTTCCTCTGACGAAACAGAGAGAGGAACGTCCAACAAAGAAATGTCCCCCGACACAGGAGAATCGGTAGCCCCCTCCACCGAGCGCTCCTGACTCATTGAACGCGTAACCGCACAAGCGGTAAATACCTCGGGAAAATGTTTTTCACTATCGTCTGGTTGCCTGCTCAGTAATGGGACAGCAGAAACCACCGGAGGCGGCGTCACACCAGGCCAAACCTGCGCCCCCGCAACGCCGTTCCCCAGGATGAGAGATACTCCCTCAAGAGGCAGCGCCGACCGCACCCCCACAGCAATCTGGCCCTGGTGGAGATCAGAGTATAGCATTATACTATGCAATGGCACATGTAAAACTTTCATGCCCATGCCCAAAACCGGAATAGAGCACCCGACATCACTCCCCTCAGAGAATGGCAGCACCGACGCATGGATAAAGGAGTCGAATGCAGCTGTATCCCGAAGGATCCTCACCGGCACCCTACTCTCACTCCCCACCAGGGAAACAAATCCATCCGAGACAAAAGGTGAGAACGCCCCCAAATCAGAAGGTATCGATACCCCCGGCTTAACCTCCTGTACACCCTCCATTGCAGGCCGACCAGGCAAAGACACGGCTAGACAGGCCCCCTTAGCCTGCCCGGGAGCCCCAGCCACTCCAGACCTCGCCTTGAGAACGTAACACTCAGACTTAATGTGCCCCTTCTTATTACAATAATGACACACAACATCCGAGCCTCGTAACCCACCCCGATCTCTCTTCTCAAACCTTCCTGAGTGGACGGGAAGCAAAGGGGAGCCAGCAGAAAGAGGGGAACTATATACCCCCCGGGTAACTCCCTCAAAACCAGGCTCGCGCGTACGAGCCTCACCAAACACACGCTTATGCGTAAGAACATAGTCGTCTGCTAAGGCCGCCGCTTCACCAGCGGTAGTAGCCTTCTGATCGTTTATGTATGTCGCAATTCGCTCCGGCACAGCATTTTTAAATTGCTCCAAAACAATCAGCTCACAGAGCCCCTCAAAACTATCTACCGCCAGAGCAGAACGCCAGCGCGTAAAATGCTGCGTCAAGTCGCGCGCAAACTCGAGGTGAGTCTGGTTCTCTTTCCTTTTCCATGTCCGAAACCTCAAACGGTAAGCTTCAGGCACTAATTCATATGCTTTTAGCACCGCGGCTTTAACCAGTTCATAATTTCCGCTATCAGCAATGGACATGGAAGAATAAGCCTCTTGGGCTTTCCCCGTTAACACGCACTGGAGCATGAGCGTGCGCTCTGTATCCGGCCAATCTCGCAAGTCAGCGACCCGCTCAAAAAGAGAAAAAAACGTCTCCGGATCCCGTTCGCTAAACTTAGGCAACAGCCGCAAGTTGCGCCATATATCAAATCGCTCCCCTGGTGCCACACCACCAGATGAGCTACTACGGGCCATCGACGCATCAGCTGACAGCGTCCCCTCAGCCATCAAATCAAGCCTGCGCCCCTCAAGCTCCAACTTCTCACGCTCAACGCGAACGCGCATCTCCTCTCTTTTAAGTCGCTCGTCAATCTCCGCAGCCTGCTTTTTCTCCTCATATCCGAGCTTCAATAATAGCAACTCCTTATGCTGCTCAAAAGTAAATCCTACCGTAGGTATACCCGTAAACACATCACCCGGCTCACTAACGGCCACGGTCAAAACGCCGCTCGCCACCAATCCGGCTTTCAACGCGCTTTTAACAGTCTCCTTGAGACGCACATCAGTATCCGCAATTGTCACCTTATAGTGCCCAGCTAACTGTAACAATTGCCCCTTAGTTAAACCGTCCAACCCCTCCTCAGAGGGATGCGTAATAAAGGCAGCTATGTCTGCCATCCCTCCCCCCAACGAAAAACGACCACAAGAGGAGAGACGACCCGACCAACAACCAACCAACGGCACCCAAACAGACCGCCGCGCGCACGGGCCAAATATGAACACACGAACTCACGTGCCAGGAGGCGCAAACAGGGTCAAACAAACCCGAACAAGACCACACACACCCCTCTATCTAAACTGCCTCACTAGACCAGACTAAACTGCCAACCAGCTCAACCCTAGTCTTCATGTGGGTACAATGGCGGGTACTTATGCACTAAATACCAGCGGCCCGGAAAAGCGACCAAGAAATGGCAACCCCCCTAAAGCCCTAGCCGTGCTCCCGAGCAAAGCTCTAACCATGCTTACCACAGCACTAGCAGAAAAAAACAAACCGACGCCCCCAAAGAGGAAGCGTCGCTGTACCTACACAGGGGAGTGTGCAATCAAACGAAATAAGCGCCACCTGACACTGATCCGCGCACCCACAGCAACATCAAAAATCCGGCCAATTAACAAGAAAAAAGAAAAAAAATGCCTACCGCAAAACAACAGCGCGACTCCAATGAATAACCTGCAACCCGCACCACAATCAAGGTTCACGAGCCACCAAGCCGCTGCACCGCCGCCGGCATACAGGCACCCAACGAGCCCATTCACAAAACCAGGCGGCCTACGCAACGCAACAGCAAAAAAAAACGGCTGGACGAGCCCCCACTTTTGTCACGACCCGGCTCTAAGGCTGTGACAAAAATGGAGTCCACACGGTTGTTTCTCAAAAAGTAAACATAATTTATTAACAGAGAATAATAATGTCCGCTGCCGGACAGGAAATGGGTAAGAGCCACAGTACAAAATGAGCTTGCTCTATTTGTAGGGTAAGGTACGGGCCAGGTGCACTTGGTTAGCCTAATGGGCTGGGTCCCGCCCACCTGCAAACAAGCAGGCAGCCAACCAAGTAGACGGCCAGCCCTACTGGGTCGTCACATAACTTCAACCACTCCTCGCTGTCATCACACCTAAACCCGCCCAGCGTAGCTGTTTGTGTTTCAAATTCCTCAGAACCAACGCTGATTGGCGAGATTGTTTTCCGATCTGGCACAAACGGATCTCTATGGAGAGTATCCAGGCTGATATCTCAGGATGGTCTCACAAGGCTAGCAGAGGGATAGTTGCATCAGACTTACCTAAGTTTTCATGGTGTATCTGCTCGTTGGCCTTGGAAGAGAGAGAGAGAGAGAGAGATACTTGTTAAAACCTGATGGACCAGGTGTGGTAAACGGGATTAGTGAGAGCAGCAGACGGACCTTTTCCAGACCCAGGTGCATGAAGGTGTCTCCTCCTGGTATCTCCCTCTTCAACACATTCAACCCCTTTCTTATCTCCGCTCTGGGGAACACACACACACACACACACACACGCACAAACACGTGCACACGCACACGCACACACACACACACACACACACACGCACAAACACGTGCACACGCACACACACACACACACATACACACCACAAATGTTAGACCGTCAGAGTATCAACAAACACACACACACACACACACACACACACACACACACACACACACACACACACACACACACAGTAGACACGCACGTATAAACGTTTACCTGTTTTCTGTCAGTTTCATGAGGGTGTTTCCTCTGGATGAGAAGACGATGAACGACATCCTGAGCATGGGGCTGTGGAGACACACAAATAACAACAGAGGTCAAACACACACAAACAACAACAACAACAACAACAATAACAACAACAACAACAGAGGTCACACACACACACACACACACAGACACACAACAACAACAACAACAACAACAATAACAACAACAACAACAGAGGTCAAACACACAGACACACAAAAACAACAACAGCAGAGGTCACACAAACAACAACAACAACAACAACAACAACAACAACAGAAGTCACACACACACAGACACACAAACAACAACAACAGCAACAGAGGTCACACAGACAGAGACACACACACACACACACACACACACACACTCACTCCACTCTTGCTGTGCTTTGCGGTCTCTTTGATCGCTCGTGAGCATTTTTCGATTTCCTTTGACGTCTCTCCAGGATCTGTTGCCGTGTTTTGGTTTGGTCACACAAATAAGACCGCGGATCATGTGACACGGGGACAGTGACACACGAGACACATGTTTTCCTCAGTCGGAACTTGACGTCCAGATCTGTTTGTACATCTCAAAACAGACTCTGGAGTTTTTCCTGGTTTCCTTTGTGGTCTAAATCGGGTCTCTGGTGTTGATACCTACGGGTTTACCTTAGCCCTGAGTGACATGCTAAAACACGCTATACAAATACACAGTTTGACTGGATTTGACTTGACATGGCTTTCATGTGGAGAATTTTGTCATTTTCTTTGTTTGTTTACGGATGTTTAGAGGGAAATGCCCCTGCTATCGATCCTCTGGTGTTTAAACGAAGACGTTTTCTGCTCTATTTATTTGCTCAGCTTTGCCTGTTGTCTCTGTCACATCAACGCACTGGGAGAGGAGACGCAGGGGGCAGACAGGGACACACAGACAGACACACTCCGGCTCCAGGGACCAGATCAAGGCCTTGGCTCCAGGTGGTGTTGAGGCTGGGAGCCAGCACTGAGTCAAAACAACCTCACCCCCACGGATGGACTAACGCAGACCTGCTACCTGTCAAATGACGGTTTTAGCTTGCTGGGCTAAAGGAATTAGCTTTTGGAGCTACAGTGTAACACACACACACACACACACACACACACACACACAAGCGGTTGGGTCTCAGGCAAGGTTAGGGTGCTCAACGCCTGTGCAGGGCTTAACCCACCACCTCCGGCACGTTTCGCGGAAGTCGTTTCACGGCAGGCTTTTGGACGCGCGCTGCTCGGACCCCTCAACCCCTGTGTTGGTCATGACACGCGCCCACTGCCCTGACCGCTGTAAGCACCTTTCCAGACGGGCCGCCTCTGGGCCAGGAAGGGGAGAGAACATTTTTTCTCACGTGTGAAGTGTGTGCTTCTCTTTGAGCCGCCGCTGTGGAGCCAACTGCCGCAGACGTGCAGAGATAAAGATGTTTACCTTCGCTATGAAGTGACATGACACTTCACTATCACAGACTACGCTCGGTTTCTCACCTGGTAAACTTCTCAGCTAGATGCTCCACGAACGAGTAGATCTCCCCCCAGTGGTTCTTGACACTGCCGGATCTAGAGAGAGAGAGAGAGGGAGAGAGAGAGAGAGGAGAGAGAGAGAGAGAGGAAGAGAGAGAGAGAGAGAGAGAGAGAGAGGGAGAGAGGGAGAGAGAGAGGGAGGAAGAGAGAGAGAGAGAGAGAGGGAGAAAGAGAGAGGGAGAGAATGAATGAATGAATGAATGAATGAGAGAAAATACTTAATATCCTGTTCACTTCACACATGATCTGCGGTACTTCAATACCACCACAGTGAGCAGCTTCAAGTAAACATCTGATGAAGACAAGAGAAGAATCAACATACATTCAAGGGATACAGCTGTGCCAGTAACAACAGGCCGTTTGAACATCAACAAATGGCAAGAGCTCTTTCAAGTCAAAACAATTAACCAGCTCAATTCATTAGTGCCCAGTCAGGGAGGGGGCCACTTCAGAGGGTGGGGGTGGGGAGGCTCATTTAGGGCCTCTCTCTCCCACTCTCCCCTGAGGGCGGAGGAAACAGCCCAGGGTCTCCCCAGGGGGTCGTACTAAACCTCTATGAAACCTCCCCATCTATCAACACACACACAGACACACACTCATGCAGTAGAGGTAATAATGATGGAGGTGTGTGTGTGTGTGTGTGTGTGTGTGGCCTTGGCCAACTCTATCCTAGAGATGACACATAGGAAATGATCTTATTGTCTGTGGTAAAACCATAGTCCCTGTTAGGGGATGAAGTGGACCAGAATAGGACCAACACAGTGCTGACACAGCCAGCCACACACACACACACACACACACACTCACGCACACACGCGCACACACAGGCTGATATGATATTAGTTTGGGAGTGGGAGTTAGAAATAATGGTGACGTGTTTACCCAGTTTACTATTAGGGGTAGAGTGCATGTGTATGTTTATATGTATAAATCTGTCTAAATTATTTTGTCGTCATACGTCATACACACATTACATATAACAAAACTTAGGTTGTCGATACGAGCATGTTTTTAACATGCAATCTTCTATCATACCAGCAAGCTGTTATTGTTTCAATATTATTGCTTCTCCATCTGGTTTTGTAGATTACACAAACATGATATAAATCATCCTTCCCGACCACATTTTTTAGTCATGTTGTTTTTACAATAACACGCTAGGGCTGGCTTCCCAGAATCCTCCACTTCGTCAGTTTTCATTCTACACTTGGGAAAGACAAGACTGATGTTCTCAGCCCTCAGAACGGAGACGTGTCCTGAGATGGGCTGGCCTGGATTAACCTGGTAGGCTGGGAGCCAGATGATCCGGATGATTCCATTACATGGTGGGGGGGGGGACACACCAACCTCTGAGTGAAACTTTCCCTCTTTCTTTGAGGTTACCAAACAGTCATCTAAGCATAGTGTTTCAGTATTTATTTAAGTCCGGGGTGAAGCTAAGGACTCCTGCCTTGCATTTCAACTGCTGAGGGTTTTGAATACATCACAATGGATCTTGTTTGTGTTGGAGAGGGGAGGTTTCTGAGGTAGAGCAGCAGTCGTGGGATTGAGGCCTAGCTTGCAGTTTCTGCACCTGCGCAAACAGCTAAAAGTAGGAAGTGGGTTATTTTCTCACGAGATCCTCGATGACAGCTTTTTGTGGTGGTATTTCTTTGATCTCCTTTTAATAGACTTGAATCCAACCCCGATTCTTCTAAGGTTCTTTGGTGTTTGCTGAGGTAAAAAAGCTTCTGATACTGTAGTTAACACAGGCTTTTACAGCTCACCGGCAAAATGACTGAGCCCTTGACGACAGGAGGCTGAGATGATGTCATGCAGACTCTTCCAAACTGACTGAGTGTTTCCCAGCGTCGAACCATTTCTACATCCTCTGAAAACATGATAAACGGCCCATATGAATCTGATTTGGTGGAATGGAGAAGAAGAATCTGTGTGTGTGTGTGTGTGTGTTTGTTTGGGTATGTGAGAGAGAGGGAAAGAAAGAAAGAAAGAAAGAAAGAAAGAAAGAAAGAAAGAAAGAAAGAAAGAAAGAAAGAAAGAAAGAAAGAAAGAAAGAAAGAAAGAGAAAGAAAGAAAGAAAAATAAAAAAATAAAAAAAGAAAGAAAGAGAGAAAGAAAGAAAAAGAAAGAAAGAAACAAAGAAAGAAAGAGAAAGAAAGAAAGAGAAAGAACGAAAGAAAAAGAAAGATGAGGGAATGAGAGTGAGTGATAAGTAAATGGGAGGCAGGGATGTGGGGGAGGTATGGGAGTGATAGAGGGATAGAGAAACAGAGAGTCATCATCCGGATTACATTCAGATGACTGGGATGATTCAAACAAGCTGTTGGCACTCCTCCGTCTCATCTGCTGGGAGAAGAAGAAGACGCACAAGGATGTCCAACACAAACCCAGTTCCCCTGTCCCTCAGCCCACACAGAGGACAAAAACCGCTAAAGAGTTTAGAAATATCCATATATCCATATCTATATCTCCCACAACTCCTAGCCTGTACAGTCAGTCAGGTGTCACATACCACTGCAAGCTGTCATCCCTTTTGGCTAAAGTGTGACTGTAGCTGCCTTTAACTAATTTATCAACAGTGTTACAAAGGCCTTACTGTTCATTTCATTCATTGAAGGCCTAGATGTACGCATCACTAAAGTTTGTGTCTTCTTGTCCTTAGTCTCAGAGACATTGAGACACTGTGGTCTCTGGTGCACATTTTAGAGCTGTTCTTGTACCGTTTCCAGATGCCTCAGGGCACTGAGGGAGGCAACATGGACCATTAGCATTTAGGAAAGCTAAGCAGACCATGACGGGACCATGCTGGATGTCACAGAGAATATCCATCACTTCAAACACCTGAGTAGAGAGAGTACAACGAAAACATCTCTCAATCATTTTCAATCGAGCCTTTTTACGGCTGACTATATGGGAATGGCAATGCACCTCTGGAACGGACAGAAAGAGAGACAGAGTGAAGAAAAAGAAAGATATAAGAGAGAGAGAGAGATGGGGGAGGGATGCAGGAAGACGGGTGGTGAGACCGGGAGAGGCCGAGGGACAGAGAAACGGAGAGAGAGGGAGAGAGAGAGTCCGTCAGTGTTGTCGGCGGTGTGTTTTCAGGTCCGAGGGGCCATGATGACATGTGGGGAAAAAGCTTCGTCAGACCTTCAGTGAAAAGTCACTCCAGCTTCGCTCTCACGCTTCTGAGTGTTGAGGGGGGAAAACTCCAACACCCATGAAGCCCCGTCGCCCCGTTCCAGCTGCTCGCTGAGAACCACCCCGGCCTGCGACCAATGATCTCGCTCCGATTTAACTGACTAGGCACAGGGATTTGTTCTGAGAAAACCGCTAACCTACTTTTAGCCGGAGGCCCTTGCCATGTCTGCGAATGCAAGCCCTCCTTCTGCTAGAATCTCCTTCTTTCGCTTTTCTTCCTCTCTCGCGTCTCTCTCGGTATCACTATTTTCTGCATTTCCTGCCCCCCCCCCCTCCCCACCCCGTCCTCTTTGTTTTCGTCTTACTCTCCATCTTTTTTACCCCCCCCCCCCTCTCTCTCTCTCTCTCTGGCTGTATATTCTTATGTCCTCATGAGAACAACTGGTGTTCAATGCGTCTTGTTTTGGTCCCCTACTGCACACCAGGGGCTCTAGATGGTATGATAACATTTAACAAGGCCCTGCTGAACACATGTGCTCAGGCCCGCTACCAGACCCTTTATGGAGGTCAACGCATGGGCCTCGACCCTGCCAAGAGAGGGAAGCGCATTCCACGGCGCCGAGGTTCTGACATGTTGGAATTATAGACGCCAGCTGTTCCGTTGGCCCGCTATGAGTCGATGACTTAAGACAGTGCCGAGTGGGAGTTGAAGTTAAAATGAAACAACAAAATGATTGATGTGGAATATGGCCAAATATGACCTGATTTCATGTCATGTTTTTCAGTACTTTACTGGAACGAGAGACAACAAATGTCTGTTGAATCCAATTGGGGACGATGCAACTGTCTAATGGACATAAACGACTTCCGTGGGACAGAATACAGTGGTACGGTAGCGAAGCAGGCGGGTTGGGGGATACTGTAGGCCATGCAGCAGTAGTCGTCTTGAGAGTCTGGCGCACACGATCTTCAAGATCACAAAATACATTACCTTGCTCCCCAAAGTGCAAATATTCTTTGTATAGTCAAGGACCAATGAGCTATGTGTCATCAGCTGGCTAGTCTTTGTGGCACCAGACTCTCTTACCAATGTCCAACAGTAGATCAAGGAAGTGGGTGCCTTGTTTTAAGTTTAAGTTTATTAATGGATAGCTGTGAGATGCATATCTCATCTTTGTTTTAGTATTTTAACACCCTACTGTATGATTAGCTATCTAACCATCAGAATATGGATGTCAGTAAGCAAAACGCTGACAGGAATCTTTCTCATGAGTACCATTTGGCTTCAGTGAAGCTTTATTTGTAGCGATAGCCGATACATGGTGAGTAGTAGCCGTGTGTCTGAGGCGTTCGAGCTGTTCTGTGGCCCCTTGTTGTTCTGAGTTGCTACTCCTTAAATCCCCTACTCCCACTCCCTATAAAACAGCAGGTGAGAGCCGACCAGTCTGACTGCAGTCTGACTCAGCAGAAAGCCAAGTCTCAGCGAGCACAATTTACCACAACACACGCTTAAGAATCGCTATCCTGCCATTACAAATATGAGGCCTGAATCTTTATCGACTGTTTACAATCTTTGGTCGGATCTGCTGACCTGTTCGTCAAATATGGAACAGAGAGAATCAGAATGTTTCTTTTCTCAATTCAGTCATGTGGGTACACAAATCAACAGGACATTTTTACAAAGAGTATTGTAGCCGACAACTCTATGATGTGACCCAGTGGCCGTTTAACACACGAAGCCCCCCGGTATTGAACCGGAACCAGGTCCCTGACTGAGTCTTATAAACCAGAACCGAGCCTGGGGCCCCAGCGGTTTAATGAATGAACATATCCGGTTGTTTGAAGTCTAGAACCTCATTAAGCTGCACCAACAATATGCGCATATCTCAGCCCCACAACACATCAGAGGGTCTCGCTCACACCTCAGAGTCACTGAGAAACTTTTCTCAAGGTTTTTGAGTCGGTCACTTAAACCCGTGGTATTAGTCATGTCTCCTGGAAGATTAAGTAGTTTTGAGCTTTTCTAAAGAAACTGGTCTGATGTGTAAGGTCTATTTGTGACGGTTACAAAGAAATGAGAAGTACAGTAAGCTAGGACTAGTGTCCATTTTTCTCTACAGCCCCGTGTTAAGATGTAAGAGCCAGAAAAAGTTTCCAACGTGGGCGGATGAAAAGGAAATGCATGAAGCGGTCACTGTGGAGGAACATAGAGGAAAAGTCCCTCAGCTATGTGGGCCTGCTCGCAGAGGCTGCAGACTGTCCTGTCCTCCATGTTGTAAAGAAAGAGACACCTGGCCTGGATAAACAGTTATGAGTCACGGGAAGGAGGAAATGCATTCAGTGGAGCGGCTATGCCAAATGATGGTCTCTCGGATGATCTCTCGATTTGCTTATTCAGCCACTTTTCCCTGAGTCAGCCTCCCGCGGCGTCATCCCAAAAGCGCTCGACGCACACGCGCGCTCGCTCGCACACACACACACACACACGCACGCACACACACACACACACACACACACACACACACACACACACACACACACAAACCTGTAAAAGCGCTATACATATGTGTTATTTATTAATTAGGTGAAAGGTTTTTCGTTCATCACACTCCGGAATCAGACAAAGAAGTCTCGATGCCTCTGTGGCCGGTTCAACAGCTGGAACAGCTGGATCGGCTGTAGAAGAAGTGTGGACTGTGAATCTCATATTCAGGGAATGGCCAATATAACCCAACACTAAATACTAGTATTTACACTGACATATAGGCTATAGGCTACTGTGCAATGCATGCTTTCCATAACGGTTCCGTTAATGAATTAATGAGTTGAATAAGGCAACAACTTACTTGTCAAGCACAAAGTACAAGTCGAAAGCACCTTGACAAGTACTCTCCTCCTCCTCGTCTTCTTGAAACTCTGGCTCTGCTTTTGCAGAAGGCAAAGTGAAGATCAAGAATCCCAAAAAAACGAGGGCAAGTGACATGTTCATCAAAAATCTCGCCATCTTTTGCCCCCAGAAAAGCTTAATTCCAAAGACTCAATGGGAAGAGAAAACGTCCAATGCCGTCTCACATCCCCCCAAAATATAGAAGCGACTTCTCTAGGCAGAGATGCCCGTGAACACACAAACAAAGGGCAGCGCGTCTGGAGTCGGAGATTCGTTGTTCTCAGGTCGCATTCCCGTCTCCTCCGGACGTTGAATGTCCGAGCAATGTAGGCTAGTGATGCGGGAGGAGGACAATTAACCTACAAGGTTGAGGCTTGTTATCCTGTTATAAATGTGGAATTTGTTTTCAGACCGAATGAGTTCTTATGCCTACAATCCACTCATCGTCTGAGAAAAATACTGCGGAGAATCACATCCAATTCACTGAGTAAAAGTGAGGATTCACGAAATGTAAGGTTTCCAGTCAATTGTCAAAATAGTAAAAACAGTTTTAACTGTTGCTCTGGTCTAAAAAAGCAAAATGGAGACCGGCAATGTTAACGTTCAAGGAACTGTGAGCTCTGGGACAAACTTGGCTGAATTGAACCAGGTTTCATATTTCTGCCTGAGAAAGAGAAAAAAAGAGGAAAAAAAGAGGTCAAGATTCCATCTTGCGCCTCCCTCTAGGAGAAGAGCTAACTTTAGCCACACTTCGAGCTATAGCACATGTGATTTTCAAACAAGCATCTGATGCTGATAACCTACACAATTAATGATGCTGGGGACTTCTGTTGGCTAGTTTTATATCCAGCAACTATTTTGGCACACTGACAATTTGTAAGGCGACATCACCATTGACCCTATAGCTAGGCAGGAAGGCACCAAGTCCACCATCCCATAATTTGGTAAGTACCTCTCCTCACCAAGCCTTAATCCTTGTTTACTTTTCAGGCCATGGTTCTACCAGTTAAATACCACTCTAGTAATAAGCTTTACTGTAAATACCATGTAATTACACATTTTTAATGATACAGTATGTAATTACAGTGGGCTTTAATGTATATGATAGTGATTGGCACATTCCTTTTCTCTCTAGGTGGCTGGGAAGAAGTTTCTACACCATTTAACACCAGCAGATCCTGTTACAGTACTGTATGTATCTCTACCATTATACTGTACTAGAAAGGGCCTCAGTGTGACCCGTGATTGCCATCTCCTGAGTGGCTTAAGAGCAAGAGTGTGTTTGTGAGGAGAGTGGGACACACACACACACACACACACACACACACACACACACACACACACATCTCTCTCTCTCTCTCTCTCTCTTGCACAAACACACACACATCTCTCTCTCTCTCTCTCTCTCTCTCTCTCTCACACACACACACACACACACACACACACACACACACACACACACACACACACACACACACACACACACACACACACACACACACAAATACCCGCACTGCTTAGCTTTATGTTGTGTGAGATTTAGGGGCCAATCCCCTGGAGGGCCTGGAGTTCCAGCTTCAGCAGGTGTTGATGTGTTCAGTGATGTAACCCGCTAACTGGATCCTGTGTAATCATCACATTTTGCAAATGGAGGTCTCTTACTTGTCAGTAGACTAGCCGTCGAAATAACCCTAGCCTAGCTAGCCAAGTAGCACTACCTGCAACTTGAGCAGTCCAAACATTGCTACTCGGATGATCTTGTGGGGCATCTGGGTTCCCAATGCGAAAGATAGTTTAGGCTTAACAGGCTTATCACCCACTGTCTTTTATCGCCTCAGCTGTGAGAGTTGCATCGTCATGAGCTATTGTGGACTACAGTATGTAATCTAATTTACTTCTTTGGTTGTTGTTTTTTTGCCTTGAACAATCCAGGAAGCTGTAAAGCTGTGTGGAAATTCCTGGGATTTATTCCACTGTGGGCGTAGGGCTTTTACAAATTGCTGCTTGAGAAAAGATGGTGGGATTTGTAGTGATTCTGTTTACAGTAAGTGCAAAGAATGTGTTTGCTGTTAAATAAAGGCTTGGTGTGTCGAGATCAATGTGTAGGCAGTTCTGAAATACAAGACTCAAACGGACTTCCGATAATGTTCCCCGTGCTTTTTTTTATTGTACTGTATCCCACCTGTGGAATTGATACAACCCAAATTGCCTCACATGGCACATCACTTTGCATAGAGACAATACTTCCCCCATACACTGATGGAAAGACCCCAGCTTCAAATTTAAATGGTTCTTCGCCAAAGAGATGGGGTGATTTGTTTCTAAAGGCGCTCCAAATTAAACAAAATGACAATGGCCGGGTTTCTCGTTCTTAAAGTACTTCTTAACTCCCATACAAAGGGTTGCTTAAGAAGGGTTCGGGTTCCTTAAGAAGGTTCTTTATCGGGAAACCCGGCCAATATCAAAGGAAATATTTCAGCAATTTCATTCGATACAACTTTTTTGACTATAGGCTTGCAGATTTTCATTCCATTTACATGTTCACAATATCAAAGAAGATTCCTTTAACAGCGGCCCAAAACAATCGCTGGTTTCACGATTTGTAGCTAAATGCCTGAAAATCATTAACACAAACATTCATTGTTCACAAACTACTTCACTAACAGCCACATCGCAGTAGCCACACTAACATCCACAGCTCAGTCAGTAACCACTCATACTTCTGCAAGACATTTCCAACTTTTCTTCAATCCTTCTAAAACAATGTCAGGACTAAAATCTATCTGTAAAAAACAATTGCTATCCTGCTCAGAACTTGTCACATTGTTTTGTGTAAAACAAGAAGAACACTATCAAACTGTCAAAGAAGGCTTAGGTGCAGAGGCCGGCTAGCTATAACTCATATTCAACAAAGACCATTTAAAAGTACTGTACCCTACATACTAAACTCCTCTTAAGATCAACCCTAAACCCTTTGGCTGCCAACAACAACAACAAGTTAGGGAGTTCACTTCTGGCCGGCGAAGTGCTTGTTGAGGATACTCTTCGCCGTGTCGAGTGCCTCCTCGGCCGGCACGGGGATGTGGGCGGCGATGCCGGCGCCCTCCCAGGCGGGGCCCTGGGCGGTGTCGGAGTGGATGGTGGGGATGCTGAGGAAGACGTCGGTCTCTCCCACGCGGAAGGTCTGCCCGGGGTGGGAGGAGCCGGCGGTGGTCTCTCCTACGATCATAGCGCGGCCGTGCCTCTTCATGATGTAGACGAACTCTTCGGCGGCGCCGGCCGTGGCTCCGCTGGTCAGGATGAGCAGGCTCTTCTTGGTGCCGTACCTCGCGCCTGGCGGGAGGAGGAGGAGGGGGAGGAGGAGGAGGAGGAGGAGGAGGAGGAGGAGGAGGAGGAGGAGGAGGAGGAGGAGGAGGGGGAGGAGGAGGAGGAGGAGGAGGAGGAGGGGGAGGAGGAGGAGGGGAGGGGGAGGAGGAGGAGGGGAGGAGGAGGAGGAGGAGGGGGAGGAGGGGGTAGAGAGGAGGAGTGAGGATATTAACTAATCATGTCTAATCTGTTGTTAGACATCATAATAATAGTGTCTAGCTCCAAAATGATAATCCTCTTTACCCAAATAGAATAAAATCAATACTATACATTGATACCATTTCACGGGATCGATACAGAGTGAATAAAACTAAGGGAGGGTACAGAGGAAGTGTGAGTTCCTACCGGTGAGTGCAGGCAGGGTCCACAGCTCCTTGGTGGTGCCAGAGGATCTGTCGTACAGTTTGTCCAGAAGGATCTGCTTGTCTTCATCGAAGAAGTAGGAGCAGAAGCCTGCGATGGATGTGGTCGGTCCTCCCAGGTTGTTCCTGCAAACATACAGCTCACACACTTATTCTGGGTACAGAAATTACAGCCTTTATGTTCTCCTGTCAACTGCTACGATTCAGTATGCCCCCACTGTAAGTCTTAACATTATGAACATATTCATCTTCTATCTATAGAGAATCCAATTGATATCAAAGACATTTTGGAGCTTAAATATCTTACAACCCCACAGTCACTAAACAAGCACACAAATTTAAGCTAAGGGTTTCTCTCAGAGGAGGACCAGCTCTACCTGAGGTCAACGATCAAAGCGTCTGAGTTGACCACTTTGCTCCACACGTTCTCTACGATGATCTGAGCGATGGCTTGGACCTCTTCAAAGTCTCCAAACATGTCGAAGCGCAGGTAGCCGATGTTGTTCTCAAACATGTCCGTTTGGAACGACACCTTGACCAGCTCGATGAACATCTCAGGAGAGTAGTCCTGGAAAAGACATATGAATATATGAATATATCAGAAATATAATTAAAAAATCAACCAATAATTTCAGTGGCTATCTACAGTCATAAAACAGCTTTCTGCGAACACTTTACCGATGTTATAATGATGAATAAAGTTGGCTACATCCCAATATATCAGAATTGAACACTGACTGAACAAGACATGTAGTCCTTACCATGGGAGGCAGGGCTGGTGTGTTGGAGGTGGTCTTCAGACTCTTGTCTCCAGACAGGGTCCTGAGGTCAGCCGTGAGTTTGGTCTCCAGATCGGCCTTGGAGGAGACCAGGCTATACTCCCCGCTGGCCACGAGTCCGTTCAGCTTCTCCGCTACGTCGGCTCCGATGTTCTCAAACGCGTAGTTGTCTGCCACCAGAGCTCCGGCCCCTCCGACGATGGCGGGGATCTGGGTGCGGAGGTTGATGATCTCGACGGCTTTGGCGAGGGCGTCCTCGGCGGCGACCTCCACGTCAGGGGTCACGCCGGTGATCTCCCAGGACTTCCCGGTGACGGGGTTGACGGCCTTGGCGGTGGGGATGGACAGGTAGAAGTCGGTGTCGGTCACCCTGATCTTATCGACCTTCACTGAGCCTCCGGCGGTCTTCTCCCCCACGATGGTGGCCCGTTTGAGGTTCTGGAGGCAGTATGCGACGCCCTCGGGGACACCGTTGGTGTTCTTGCTGGTGAGGACCACCAGCGGCTTCGTGGTGCCATAGCGCTCCCCCAGCAGTGTGGGTAGGGACCACAGCTCTGTGGTGGTGTCGGACGGGCGGTCGTAAACGCTGTCGATGTGGATCAGAGGTTCGGCGTCGGTGAAGTAGGACACGATGTAAGGGATACCCGACAGCTCGCCGCCAGCTGTGTAGCGGAGGTCGAAGATGAGCGCCGAGGTGGGCAGGATCTTATTCCAGACCAGCTCCATGAGCAGGGCGCCGATCTTGTCCACCACCTCCGCCCCGATGATGTGGTCGATCCTCAGGTAGCCGACGTTGCCCTCCAACACCTCCAGTTTGATGGAGTGCTGGAGAATCGCGACCAGCTGATCGGGGGGAAGGAGAGGGAGCTGGGGGGGGACAGCGGGGACGTAGTTGGGCTCGTGGGAGACCTTCAAACGGCGGTCGGTGATGGTGGTCTGCACCCCGGACGTGAGGACATTGGCCAGGGTCTCCGGGTCGGGTATGCTGAGGATTTCTGTGTTGCTGCTGGCTGCATCAATTGCGTTCTGCAGTCCGACCAGCTTCTCCGGGGAGCAATAGTTGTCCATGAGAATCTTGGCCATGTCTACGATGAGGCTGGGGGAAAAAGCTGCCTGGGTGACGAACACATTGCCCAGGACAGCAAGGGAAGCTACCAGGAGGAGAGTTCTGGTCATTTTGTCCGGATTCTAGAACGCAGATGGAAAATGGCAGGTAGAAGTTCTTTGACTGGTGGAACCTCCGTCCGCAAAGAGGTCCTTTGTCAAATGAGACTGCTTCCACTGTAAGGTTTCTGTTAAAACTCATGTAAGAGGATTTCCCCCACAATAAACCCTTAATCGTATTATCCTGAGTGCTTTTGTAAGACAATAACAAGCTAGCCTGCATGGTAGGTGCAACATGTTTCCCAAGATATACTGTAGAGGTTAAATATAAATTAGTGTTAAATATATCGGCGCTATATACTGTATGTTTTAAGTTATTTGTGAAAGGTGACATGCCATAACACATAAATGAGGTAACCTCTGTCTGTTTCCACTTTTCTCAGATATAGTCACCCCCATAGCATTCATATTTGGCACAGATACTGGCAGAAGTCCTGAGGAGCCAGACAGGGAGTGATTTTTCTAAATTAGTTAACTAGGGCTGACTAAATGGCCACTTAGTGATTGTGTGTTCCAATGAGTATCAGAACTAGTTTCCTTTATGTATGAAATGCGCTATACAAATAAAGTTTGATTTGATTTAGTTTTACTGATACTAATATAGATTCAGCATCATACTTGGTTGAGATATTGATGTTACTAGACGTTATCTGTCACATAATAACATGTAATTAAATAATGTGTTTTAGGGAAAGAGAACAAGTCTTCAGTAGTGCTGCTTTTCTCAAAATAGTAAAATGTAAAACATAACAAAGAGTGCTCTTTGGAAAACAAGGCATAAGAAGTCAGATGTACGTCGAATTGTGTCAGTGGAGAAATGTAGAAGTAGGCCGAAGTTGACAATCGCCCCCAGAACAGTTCAGTGGGTTTGGTGGTTTTGATGAGGGCTGTTAGAATTACTGATGTGAAAGCTGTAAACTGTGATATATAAGCTCGAAATAACATTTCAACATACTGTATAGAGGAGGATTGACTTATTCAACACTAAGTATGCTCATTATTGCTGAGCACAGTCGTTCAGTCATCAGACTACAACCCCCCCTCTTAGTGTGGTATGCTAAGTCTCGCTCAGCGTTATTCCCTCAGCTTACATCAGGACAATAATCTAACCCCCTTCCTTTTCCCACACTCTGACCAGCACCGGCTGACCGCACAACACAGAGCTATAGTTTAGATCAAAGACGGTAAGGTAGTGAATTTAACTCACAGGTTAATTTGACAGTTTATTCTTTTTCATCAGATTTCATCAGAAACCGGGGAAAAAACCACAGAAAAAAATAGTAATAGACCACTACCACAACTACACACCAATGAGAAATATGTCTTGTCCTGTCTTTAGCTGTGTCACTATGGGATCTGTGGCTAGGTCTGCCTCCAACCATCTCTTAGCTAATCTATGTCCCTGTTTGAATTCTTTAAAATGCATAAGTACATTCATAAAATGCTTCCTCCTTTTTTCTTCAATGATGTAATAATCTCAGATCTAGGTAAATTCAACACACATGTGCTTCTCTACACTTCAGACACCAATCCTGTCATGCTAGATGAGTGATTTTCTAAGGAAATTCGGGATGCCTTTTAAGAGAACCCACCAAGGCCCTTCTTGCAGGAGTGAACAGCATCTAGCAGTGGTTTTAAATGTGTGGGGGGATTGCTCCCTCTGCTGACTCGTGGAGGTTTTCTACGGTAGAGACAAAACAAATTACAAACAAACATGATAAGAATAGACAGGATTGGTATCCACAAAAAAATCAAAAAACATACAATACAACATAATACAACCAATAGACTCAGAGATTTAGTTTAGACATGTCTAGATTAATAACAATGATTTATGAGGTGTTCTAAATAAACAAACACAATACAACAATCATTTATTTGGATAGTAGTTATATAAATCAACATTATCCTCTCCTCACTTAAATATAGGCCAACACTATTCCAATGGCTTATGCGTAACATGAGATAGATCAAATAGCACTTTGGATATTAATCAAATGCGAATTACAGGATTTAATCCCAAATTTAATCAAATCAGGCATACAAAATGACACAGATGGGGCTGGTCAAAATTCAGTAAAGGCAACTCAATTCATCCCAGTCTGTCCAGCAGTGACCAGGGATGTGTTTTTAGTGCAAAATGAAAGATTTCATAAGGTGCCAAAATTAATCTTAATGTGCAGTATGTCCAATGATGTGCTACCTTGTTGTTTCATTGTCAATTGGTTGTGTTACTGTATCTCGTTTACAGTAAATTATTCTTGCTCTTCAGCTCAGCTTTTCAGATGATTGCTTACATTCAAACCGCAAATAATAATTTGGTTTCAAGGGAAGTTATTCAAATAGTCATTGAGCCTCCAACGTAAAACACTTGATTCACATTATACATCACAAATAAAGCAAACATGAAATGTTTAATCTAAAGACAATCACATCTATTTGTCTTGCTCTCTTTTTAACAGCCTGGCTGCGATAATGCGCTGGGCCACATCCAGAGCGTCGGGACCCGGGGCTGTGATGTGGGGCTCGACCCCAGACACGCTCCACACCTTCCCGGTCACAGCGCTCAGGACCAGCTGGTTGGGGATGGAAGCGTACAGGATGCTCTCCCCGATCTGGTAGGTCCCGCTGGATAGGGACCCTCCGACGGTAGGCTCCCCGATCACCGTGGCACGGTTCAGGTCCTTCATGGTCCGGGTGAAGGCCTCTGCAGCCGACCCGGTCATGTGGCTAGTCAGGATGTAGATGTCCTTGGAGGAGCCGTATCGTTGACCCATGACCTGGGGCAAGGTCATGACCTTGGTCATGGTGGTGGTGGAGCGGTCGAAGATCGTGTAGAGGTGCTTGAGGGGCTCGGCGTCAAAGAAGTAGGTGCAGAGGAGAGGGATGGCAGTGGGGTAGCCACCTGTGTTGTACCTGATGTCGATTATTAACTTGTCTGTGTTGACCAGCTTGCTCCAGACCAGTTTGATGAGCTGGGGGCCGATGGCTTTGACCACCTCTAAGTCTGCCATCATGTCGAACCGCAGGTATCCCACATTTCCTGGCATGACCTCGATCTTGAAGAGCGCATCGATGATGAAGCCCGCCTCCTCAGCCGTGGGGATCTTGGGCACTTCGTGGAGCGACTCGGGCTCGATGTCGCAGTAGAAGATGTGGATGCGGTGGTCGCCTGAGGTCTCTTGGAGGTCAGAGGTTAGCTGCGATGCCAGGGATTCGTAGTCCACCACCGCCCGGTATGATCCCTCCGCCCACTTCTCCAGCAGAACCTTTCTGACCTTGGTGGCGACCTCTGGGATAGCGTAGTGGATCTCCAGTAGCTTCCCTGTGTCCTCCACCAGGGATCTAACCCCTCGATGGAACTCTATGATCTCATGTGCATGATCCACAGCCTCCTCAGCCAAAACTATAGCATCAGGAACCACCCCTCCCCCTAACCAACACTCTCCATTGTTGTCTATGAAGTTGATGAAAGGAACAGTGATTACCATGCTTGTGTCCTCCACCTGGAATGACTTGGAGTGCATCAGAGTCCCCGAGGTGATCTCCCCAATGATGGTACCTCGTTTAATTGACTGCATCACGTAGGCGAACTCCTCACCAGCGCTGGCGGTATAGTAGCTGGTCAGGACATATACCCCTCGTCTGGAGCCATAGGCCGGGCCTATAAGTCCACGCAGGGTGTTATATTCAGTCGTGGTGTTCTGTGTCCTGTCATATATGGTGAAGAAGTGGCGTTTCTGTGAGAAGTCCTGGAGGAATGACAGGAGGACGGGTAGGGAGGCAGAGGGCCCGCCTGTGTTGTAGCGTAGGTCTATAATAAGGTTCTCTGTATTTTTGAGGGGCTCCCATACTTTTTTGGCAATCTGTTCTCCGAGTGTGGCCATCACCGAGGCCTCGCCAAACCTATCGAATCTGAGGTAGCCCGTGTTACCGGGTAGGACGCGTACTTTGAACATGGTATCCACCAGACTCCCGAGAAACGCAGGGTTGTCCGGAACATTCTCAGGTTCGAAGTCCTCCTCGATGACGATTGGGTGATCCTGGGAAAGTTTGACAATCAGTCGAGTGTCCTCGGAGACAGACTGCAGCTCGTTGTTGAGTTTGGCCGCAAGGTCTTCCTCAGAGGTGACAGAGAAGAAGTCGGAGGAGGCGATGTGTTTCAGGAGCGCCGGAACTCTGTCGGTGAACGAGTAGTACCTCCTCATGATGCTGGAGATGCTCTGGACTGCCTTTGGAATGGCATTCCTGACGGCCAATAGGGTCTTAGCGTTAGCCATGGCCTCTTTAGCGTTGACGTTAACAGACGGCGCCACGCCACTCACCTCCCAGCTCTGGCCTGTGATTGGGTTCACTGATCTGGCCACAGGAACTGTGATGTAAAACCCCGAATCTGAGATCTTGATCTTCTGCACTTTCACTGAGCCCCCTGCTGACCTCTCCCCTACAATGATTGCCCTCTTCAGGTGCTTCAGGGTGTAGGCCACAGCCTCAGCTGCCCCCATCGTTCGCTTGCTGGTCAGAATGATCAGGTCCTTTTTCTTGCCATACCTCTCTCCTATGATAGACGGCAGAGTCCACAGCTCCTTGGTGGTGTTGGAGGGTCGGTCAAACACAGTGTCAATGTGGATGAGGGACGCTGGGTCGGAGAAGTAGGAGATGATGAAGGGGACTCCGGACAGCTCCCCGGCCGTGCTGTAGCGGAGGTCGAAGATCAGCGAGGCGGCTCGGGACACTTTGTTCCAGACGTTGTCCCTCAGCAGCGAGCCCAGCTTGGCTGCCGTCTCCGCCCCGATGATCCTGTCGATCCTCAGGTAGCCCACGTTGTTGTCCAGCAGCTCCAGCTTCACCGAGTTCCTCACCAGCCTCACCAGCTGATCCATGGGGAGCGCTGGCAGCGCCGGCGGCATTACGGGGACAAAGTTGGGCTCGTAGGTCACGGTGAGGCGGGGGTCGTTGAGGGCCCCCTGCACCCCGACCGTCAGGACGGTCGCCAAGGTCTTCCTGTCGGAGATCTGGAGGATCTCTCCGCTGTTGATGGCCTGCTGGATGGCCTCCTGCATGCCCAGCAGGTTCTCGGGGAAGCAGTAGTTCTCCAGGAGGATTTTAGCCATATCCAGAACCAGGGCAGACTGGAAGGAGGAACCGGCGCCCAGAACGTGGCAGAGAACCACCAGGAGAACCGCTTGTGTGACTCGACTTCCTGCCATCACGATCGTTGCTGTTGTCTCTGTCGTTCTGCGTTTTGGTTCATCATTCGGAGGGACAGCGATTTATTGGGAGGGAATGCTTTCTCTGTCCGGTTTTCAGACATCAGCAAGGACATAAGAGGCTTTTGTCCCCAATAAACCCTTAATCGCATTATCTGTGGCGCACCGGCTTTTCAATAACGGACAAAATTGACAACTGGAAATGTTCTCTGGACTGTACAGTGTTGTCTGGTGTGTTTGGAGGTATTCTACAGGTTCATATGTTTCCATTTCATGTTTACTGTATTTTTTTTGTACAAGAAGAGCCTTTCTTTAAATGTATTATATGTACAGTATAATTTCAGACATTCCGGTCCGGAATCCTTCATTGAAATCTGCATTCTTTATAAAGTTTGTGTACACAGTTCACAATTTCCCAAAATACTATTTAATGTAGAATATATAGTAGTAGTTGTAGTTAATGCATTCATCCACTTGTATGTTAAAGGGAATGAGGTAAAAAAAAAAAAAAAAAAAAAAAAAAAAAGAGAAAGTCAGGCCACCACAAAAAGAGTGTGGACCTCCTATTCACTTTTAAAGCCCATGCAGAAGTTCAGCCCGACCCAGGCCCAGCTGGGTGGACAGCAAAGAACAGGCTTGGGCTTCGGGTCATGCCTGGGTGACACGGCACAGCACAATGCACTGGATGACGTGATTACAGCGTTTTTGTAGGCTACGGTACACACAGTAAGCCGTATTAAAACACATGCAGGACGAGGGGAAATGAAAACCAAACAGAAGACTTGGCAGCTGGCGGTGAAGATGAACAGAAGATCAAATTGTTTTTTTTAATGAAGACTGACCAACCCTAACCTTAACCCTACCCTCTGTCGCTAGCTGGATTGAAATCAGATTCACTGATTTGATTACATTTGATCTTCTGGATTCTTCTGATGTTTGGATTGAAGGGTCAGTTGCACTTCACCTCAGCAAATAAGTATTTAAAATATGTGCATTCTTGAAGATAAAAACGCTTTTCCTTACAAATGTTTTTAGATTATTATATTTGAATTAGTCATTTCTGATCACTTCCCAGATTTGAGTTGGATTGCTGAATGACTTTTGGTCATACTTCTGTGAGGTTGACCTCAACAATACCCTGTACACCACTCCTGGCTTTTCTAGAACAGAGAATTATGCAACTACTGTTCCCAGGTCTCCTCAACACTAATACTGGACAGTGGACTGTTAATCTCGCTTAACTTCTAATACCCCTGCAGTTTTACATAATCCCGTCTGCTGATTCCTGGGGGCCAATCAGAACCTGGAATATAAGACTTCCAGTACAGGTCCATTGTTCAGCGTGTGAAACGAGACGGTAGAAAGTTTTGGTTCTGTGGAGGAGAGAAGATATGGGGTTTGGGATCAGCTCGGTAGAAGACGCCAATCAAGGCAGTACAGATTTAAGGAACGAGGCTAAAATTAGACAGTGTGTCTTGTTTTAATAGAGAAGCTGTACTGTGTTTAACAGCCAAACTGTGTTTGTTTCTGACAGGAAGCAGTGATGTACAGTAAAAGTCTGTCCTCCCATCCCCTCATGATAAACAGTGTCTCTCACCAGAGGGGAAACATCAATCATCTGTGTTTAGAATGCCTTGTGGACTCATGTTTAAGGATTTTGCAACTTTCACAGGCCAATCCGAGGTATTCGTTTAGTAAAATACGCTCAACTGACACAGATAAGGTTGTCGTGTTTTTGTACGAACTATTTAAATGTGGATTTCTGTTGGAAGTTAAGAAACGGAACAGGAGATCAAATAATGAGTTATGACCACAGTTTATACATACTGAGATTGTTTACAGTAAGGCTTACAGTCAAACTAATAATCTGACACAAAATCCATTCTCAACTGTTGTAAATGTTCTGGGACATTCTAAGGTACTGTATATTTGTGTGAAGTTTCAGTCCACCTGTAGAGTGTGCTCTGGCACAACATCTTTAGGAGAATATTTTCACAATCTTTCATTTTTCACAGTTATTGAGCATACCAAACAAGCTATTATGAAAATACATTCAAAATCTATTATTGAATGAAACACAGCAAGCTGATAAGTTACAACATTATTATGTACAAAAATCGAGTCAAATATAATCAAAATACAGTAATAATTATATTAGGAAGTAAAGTAATAATTATATTATGGTGGAAGTTTTCAATGTGCTATGTTCATTTCTATAGTATGTAGCATTTAGTAACAGATCCAATACAAATCAGATTTTATCAAATTGTACATAATGATAATCAAAAACATAAATAATTAATAATCATTTAATATTTATTGCTATTCTAAAATGACCCTGTCCGTTGATGGCTGAACAAAAACTACATAAGATATGAAAATAAAATAGGAATGTACAGATTTACAATTGGGTGAGAGAAACACAATAAAGTTTCCTCCTCTGACTACCTACACCCGCACTCCGCCACCTTCATTTCCTCATACATGTGTCGCACAGTGATGACGCCATTCTCCTGGTACATGACTGTGATGGGGTCCAGTTTGGTGGGAACGCAGCACGCCATGTTAGCCTTCTTGGGGTTGCGGAGGTTGACCAGGGTCTGGATCAGGGCGTGTTTGGACGGGGTCATGTCGTCGGTCAGCGGGTACCAACACACGCCCCGGCACTCGAAGGCGTCGTACTCGGGCGGCGCCACGATCCACCGGTCCCAACCGATGTCTTTGAAGCTGACGCGCATGGAGGTGCGTCGACAGTAGTTGCTCTCCGTCTGCCTCCTCCTCCTGCGCCTCCTCTTGCGCGGGCGGAGGTCTGTAGGGTTGTTACGAATGTTGTTGTTGTTTATGATGTCTTTGTTGTTGGTATGGTTACTGGGGTTTACAGTTCTGCTGCTGCTGCTGTTGTTGTTGTCATTGTTGATGTGGCTGATGCTGTTATTGTCATCGTCACGGTCCTTAGGAGGAGAAACGTCAGCGGAGAGGATGGTCTCCTCCTCGTGGAGGATCATCGCCCTCAGCTCCTTCCTCACCTCCGCCCTCCTGCTCCCCAGGTCGTCGGAGAAGACGATGAGAGCTGCGGAGGTGTTGCCCCCCACCGTCGCGCACACGCCCAGAGTCCCACCGCCGTCGCCAACCCCGCCGCCGCCTCCATCTTTAAACGGCCCTCCGCTGTCCCACCTGTCCACCACCACGTCGAACTCACTCACCCCACCGCGTCCACCTCTGCTGGACTTCACCCAACCTTGCATCGCACGGGTGACGTCAAACGCTTCCCAGGAAGGATGCGACCCTATGACCTCCCGCCCGTCCAGGAGAAATGGTGTGGGTTTGTTCCCAGTATAATCCACCTCGTACACCCTGATGGTTGACCTGACCTCAGAGGAGGTGGTTGACCTCCCTTCCAGCTGGGTGAAGAGCCGGATCTCGGCCATGGTGACGGCCTCATGGTGGGGGACGGTGACGTTGAACAGTAGCCTGTGTCTGGACCTGTTGCCGTTTCTCTCCGAGTGACTTACACCTGTGGTGAGATGAGATACAGTGATGTCGGGGGGTGGCAATGCAACTTAAAGATGTTTGTTGATCGCCATAAAACGCCACAGGGGAAGACGACAAAGTTAGGGACCTTAGATCATAGGCCACCGGGTTTGGGATTATTCTGCACACATTATAGTAGCAATAGGAAGAATCATCTCAAATATTATGTGAATGACGCAACAACTTCAAGAAAACGTCATTGAGCGAGTTGAGAGAATAGACACATTCATCCTCACAGCTTTCATTTTAAATAGACCTTCTAGTCTTAAATAGACATGTCTAGGCACACTATTTATTTGTCTATTTATTGTACCTCTTTCCATTTCTTCCGGAATATTCCTCTTTCACTCACTGTATCATGTCCTGCCTGTTCCTCTACGTATAACAGCTCTGTCTTAGCCTGTCCTGGTCCACATACATACCTTGAAGAGTGAAGCTGCGTATGACATCAGAGCGCGGCATGGCGGACGTGTCGGAGGCATACTTGTCGTACAGCTCCATCATGAACTGCGGCGGGTAGATCCTGCTGTGCTCCCGAGGGGCCTCCGACAGGTTCAGCTGCCTCAGGAACTCTTCCTTCATCTTCCTCAGGAGGCTCTCCAACCTGGAGTCCTCCTCGTCCTCCTCGACCACGTCCCGGCCGGCGAGACGAGAGTAGTATCCCTCGCGGTCCTCGTCCCGTATGACCTCGTTGAGAAGCTTGCACCTACAGGAGCCGGTGGACACCAGCAGGCTCAGACACAACAGGAAGGTTCTAGAACACTGCATCATTCAGAACGTTAGACCCCCCTCAGGAAGTTCCGAATTCCGATAACCAACAACGTCGGCGTTAACCTTCTTCACTTCTTCTTCGCCGACTACTAATGTGCTTTAAAACCACTTTGGGGCGACAATGGTTGAAATGTGGATTCTCTATGCTAGAGGCACAGTCCAGCGGTCTGCTCCCATGCTCTAGAGTAAACAGCCCAGTCATGTCCAACCAAAATAGTAGCACTGCCGAGCTTATCTGTACCATTGATGTCCTTTTTTAGGTTGGTGTTATCACTGGAGGGGCTTGGCGCTAATGAAGATTCTCTAAACATTTGACAGAGTCTCAGCGATAATGAGGGACACCCTGGAAGCTGTGAGGCTTCTGACAGACAGACACTCTCCTTGAGCCTGAGGGGTCAACACAGAGGCCAGCGGAAGCTCACACGACGCTCCAAGAAATACATACCGCGTATGGTATGAGACTTTCACTGGTATGCACAAATCATTTCCCTAATTGCCAGGCTATTCTGAATATTGGTATGCTAAACACTTATCAAGCTTTCTCAAAAAAAGCATCGATATTTATTTTCGATTACAATTGTTGTCATCAATCAAAGGATTATTTAAGTATTTAAATAGTCACATATAATTTCTCTGTTTTGGCTAACCCTTCTCCGTCACCAGGAAGAGGCCAGTCCTAACTGTGCTGGACTGTATGTCCACACTCACAGTGGCCGGGGTCCCACGTCACTGTGGGGGGGTACACCCGACCCAGGGCCAGCGTGTCAGCGGACGTTGGCCCGGCTCCTGGCATTTTACGACGCTGCAGAGTGTCACTTATTCACACAGTCACTCAGGATCTGGCTGGCCCTGTCTGGGCCTCACACTAAACATTCTGGCACTTTCCGGGGGCTCAGATTCAGACACTTTCTGGGGGCTCAAAGATCTCTCCGTGGACTGTACTGACATGTAAAGAGAAAGATTTGGATATACACTGAAAGGAAAACAGTATTTCTTTGAAAGAAACAACATTATTATGGGATAATCACAAAAGAGACCTGAGAACGCTAGGAAACTGAACTTAGGAAGAGTAAAATAAGGTTTATTCAAACATTTCTGACACAAAATAATCTATTACCACTTTGTTGAAATACTACAACAAACAATGCACAATTAATTTTATTTCCATTTTGAGCTTACATTATGTCTATATATTGTTAAAGCACATATCATATAACTGATTGTGTACCTGTAAAAAGCTTATACAGACCATAAATGTGAAAGTTGTAATAAGGTTGAGGCGGTGGTGAGTGACATCAAATCCATAATCTTGTTTTCTGAAAAATTATCTAATTTGAGATGACTTTACTCATTCAACCAGTAGGGGGCAGCATGGTCTCTTATATTTCATTTGTCACGATGGAGTCTACAGGACGTGATATACATTTCCCTTTCAAATATAAACATTCCATATGTCCATATGACAGAATCACATATGTGCCGTGCGTTGTACAATCAAAAGAAAAATATCAAAGTACTGTTCAATATACATGGCAAATTATACCAACTACAACACTAGTAAACACTGCATTGAACTACAGGCATAACATTCTTGCATCAAAACACAGTATTTACAAAGATAAGTCTCATTTAGTTGTATTAGTAACATAACTATGTACATATAGTGTTAAGAGTATTGAAGTGTCGCGCTTTACTGAATGAGCTCCTCTCATGGCCGACGCCCACTTCAGTCCAATAGTCAATGTGTGGTATCCTATAAAAGGTCCATTATCTGAGCTATGAAAATGGCAACAAGCTGACTTTGGAGTCTTCAGAACTGAGAGCTGTCATTTTGGGAGTTCACCCCGATCCAAAGTCAATCCTTACGAGCGGCAAAAAGGTGTCTGCAGCTCTCCCACTGGATCGGGAATTTCTTCCCCCGAATCATCCTGTGCAAACCTCATCCATATTCCCCCTCCATGGGTGGATGATCCTTTGTGGTCTCTCATCCCAAGCTGTCTGTCCTTCACCACCGTATTGATAAAGTTTCAGAGTTTCTGTATTCTGGGGTCCTTCTACCGGCAGCCACAGGTGTCCACAGACATGCCCGGGTAGATCTTGAGCACCATGTTCCGGGCGGGGTCCAGAAACAGAACGCTGAGCGGGCTCATCTTGTCGGGTACGCAGCAGGGTTCTGGAACCCCCGGGACGATGCCCACCGCCCGGACGATGCTCTGGATTGTGGCGTGGTTAGAGGGGCGTACCACCTGGGAGAGTGGAGGGGGGGGGGGATAAGTAGGTTTTGTTGCAGATGATGATAATATCTTAATGGTGAAAATATCTTTCGTTGTCAAACATTCATATTCTGTCTTCTGTTAGAGCTAAAGAAGGCAAAGAAAAACAGCTGAAACTAGTGAATGACTGCACTTCATGTTGAGTTTCTCATAAATCATCATTTGAAGTATTTCCAATTAAATTTTTTGGATTAGAACAAACTGACACGCTGCACAGACGGGCCGTTAACTAACTTAACTGTTTCTCTTACCTTAGGGATGGGGAATCCACAGGTTCCTGCGCAGTAGTAAGCATCAAACGCTTTAGGAGCCAGAACCCACTCGCTCCAGCCGATGTCTGCAAAGTCCACCCTGAGGTACCGCCTGGCGCAGGCCCTGGGCTCGCTCCACTGCCTCCGCCGGGCTTTCTTCATGGTCCGCTCGTCGAAGCTCAGCACCTGGGCCTTACTGGGCCCCTGGCCCTCCTCCGGGCCGAGCTTCTGACGGTCGCCGCCTTTGGCCGTCGACGGCTTGGCCTTGGGCGCGAAGTAGGTGCTCTGCCAGAGCTCGTGGTTCTTCAGCGCGTTGTAGTGGACGTCGGGCAGGTGGTTGGTCTGGAGGTGGGCGTGGCGGTCCAGCGGGGGCAGCGCTCTCCTCGTCCTGGAGGAGGAGGAGGAGGAGGAGGAGGCCGAGGGTGAGGCCGAGGGGGTCCGTGCGGGCTCCTCCCCCACGGGGAACGGCCCGTACCTCTGCAAGGTCACAGCCACGCTGTTGGGTTCGTCTATGGCCAGGTCGTCGGTGTAGACCAGCATGTACGGCAGGTCGGCCGGTAGAGTGCGCTCGGGGTGCTGCTGGTTCTGGTGCTGGTTCTGGTGCTGGTTCTGGTGCTGGTTCTGGCTCCTGTACTGTTGAAGCTGCTTCGGCCCCAGATCGAACTCGGCCGTGACGAGGAGCTCGTTCAGTCCCCTGGCCTGCGTGATGACCGCGGTGACGTCCCTCGTCTGCCAGGCGCCCCGTCGGACCGCGGGCAGCGTGAGGTTCCCCAGCGGAGAGGGGAACGCCGAGTTCGGAGACGTTCCTCGGAACAGGAGCCGAGAGGGCGGAGCTGTCTCTCTCTGCAGGTGCTGGAGGCGGCAGGAGGCGGTCCGGGAACGGCGGCAGACCCAGGGGCGGGGCCGCGGATCCAGGAAGTGGAAGGAGGCCGACAGGATGACCTCCGAGTCCGGGATGGAAGACAGGTTGAACTGGAAACTGAAAGTAGCCTTGGAGTTTCCTGCAGAAGGGAGGTTACATAGGAGTAGTTTTATGGATAATGGTAAGATCATTTCAAGCCATGAAAATACAGTCAAAATCATATTACACCATAAATCATATTCTAGAGAAATATTCTATTTATGTTCTATGGTAGACTTCCATGTTTTCTATTGTCCTTGTTCTATTGCAGAACTCAAATTTAATTAATTCTGCACCAGACAAGTGTGAATGCTTATGTGGGGGGGAGAAAGAATTCAACCACAATGAACCGATGGCCTGACTGAATTTCGCATTGTGCACGGCACTTCAGTCCATGCGTCAATCAACCCGCTGGAACTGAAAACAGAATATTCGTACAACCTACATTGACTCCCACTTCTGTTTTAAAGGTAAACATTGCCCCCAGACTTGAGCCATATGGAAATGCTTAGTAGAGGGTTTCTCTGCGAGTTTTCCATGCGCCTCAAGCACTGTCAGGGTGTGATAAAAGCCTTTTCTGTCTCACACCTACAGTAGGCGCTGTTAATTACAGGTTAATTAACAGTGTATTCCCTAGCCTGCTACAGTTAATTACAACAGTGATGGAACATAACCGTGCAGTTCTCCAACAGTAGCCTACATATTACAGTAATAGTTTAGCAATAACACAATCTGTCAGATGATTTTGACGGTTGGATTAGGCTATGACACATTTCACTTCGGAGGAGCTGTGTTGTATTGTAACAATAACTCCTGAAACCTTAGTAACACAAGGGGCTACTAGAATAGCCCACATTTTGGTGTGTGGACAGTCTTGCCCATAACTTCGATAATGTGACTGCTTTTCATGATGGTCCACACTGGAGAAGCTTAAACACTGGAAAAAACTCACCGGAGATAGCTTTGAAACTTCTAACGGTGTTTCCATCTCGTTTACGATGAGGTTCCTTGCTGTACTTTTCATAGACTTCAAACATGTTGATGGAGACCATGTCCCGGTGTGCGCTCTTACGCGCGGAGGTGTGATCAGTCCCCGGTTCGCTGTCCTTCTGCGTGATGTCGGAATGAGTTTCGGATGCAACTCTCCCGATGCTGGTGTCCAAAACCAGTAATAAATGCACAAGCTGTAAGAATATCTTTTCCATTTTGAAAGAGAAGATCGGAGACGAAGTTGCAATTCCACGGCAGAATGCTCCGGAATTTATTGTTGTTTACGCACGTGATTGTCAGACTTCAGTGTTATCTAGGTGAATCCGTATGACAGAGCCAGGCATGCTTCAGAGTTTACGGTCCACACTTTGGTGCTCTGCTTACTACAGGGGGTAGGCTACTATAGCCAAGACAGACGGTGACGCCAGGAGCAATCAGCCAACGAGAGTGCTGCAAATCTCCCCCACCGTAGAATGAATCCAATATTGCGATGCTCCACAGAGCATGACCGTGAATGGATGTCTGAGAAGCTATGTGTCAATATGATTCATTTGCATTGTCAGTTTAGTCTGTTATAGTTTGGGCCTAAATTGCTGAGCCTTATATGTTTAGAATGAGCTTTCAGAATAGATTTCACTACAGAAGTTCTGGGTCCACAAAGCATAAGCTTGATGGTTCGAATCTCACCAGTGACACCAGCCTGTGTTGGTTTTGTATGTGGCCATGTGAGTCACAATGGACTATGAGGTGCTTTCACTGTCGCAATGCTAACTATGACTCTGGACACCACGACAGCTAATAGCAGCACAATGGCCGCCCTGTCATCGAGGTGGTGACAGGCAGGCTACCAGGGGCGGCCAGGGGTCAGACTGCCATTGACATACCGTCTCCTAGCCTTGGCAGCCATCACTGGAGCTCATTCACGCCACGTCTCTGTCGTGCGCACCATGTCCTGGCCCAGAGATAAGAGTCTCTCTGATCATGGAGTACTTATAGTGGCTTTGGTGTGTTTTAATGTTGTCCCTCTCCCCAAAGCAGGACAAGATGGTATCACTCTTCGTCATGTGAGGACACAAGGGACTAGTGCTCTCTCTCTGACAGGGTGCGATGCGAAGCTCGGGTAAATGTGCTCTTGGTTAGTCTACAACTCTTGCGGTGAATCACGG
>NC_140262.1:4868256-4870756 GCF_949987555.1 Borostomias antarcticus
CGGTCTCCCGGGGGACGATAGGCCGCCTCCCGGCCGCGTCACGCCGTATGCCGGCGCTGACATCATCCACTGCGGGGGAGTCGTACTTCATAATACTGCTCGGCAGCCAATGACAAGAGAGGCGGAGGATTCGCCCGTGAATTGTTCATGAATATAAGATCCGGGAGCGTGAATGTATACAGTATAGGTTCGGTTTTCACTGTTTCGATGCCGTCTTTGTTGGGGTTTGAAAAGAATCCACATTCTCAATCAAAGCCAGGTGTGGATAGAGATAGAGCTGGGAGTTACAGGTCTGGGAAATAGAGCATTTAATCAGGTTACTCTGACAGGGCCGGCTCTATGGTTTAGGGGGCCCCAAGGCGTTTGGTTGGCGGTCCGTGGGCCCCCTAGCTGCCGGCGTGGCCCCACACACATACGCGTGTGTCCCGTGTGCAGGCGCTACACACTGGTCTAGGGTCAGTTCCCAGCCGCGGGGTCGGGCCAGCAGAGCTGAGGGTTCATAGGTCACCTGGCCCGGCTGAAAACCTGACGGACCGCCAGCTTCCCCTCGCCAGTAGTCACCTCCCGTCTCTAGACACGTCCAACACATTAGGCTGCTACCTGCCTTGTACTTTGCTCGGCCCTACACAACCCCACAGCCAAAGGCAACACACACACACACACACACACACACACCGAGGAGGGCAGTCATGTCTAGATTCATGTGTTACTAAAACACATGCAGCCCTTCACAGCGTGACCAGTGGACTCTTCGCAGTTGGAGTTGATATGTTTGGTTGATTCACACACCCACCCACGCACACACACACCCACCCACCCACACACACACACACACACATACTCACACACACACACACACACACACACACACACACATACTCACACACACTCGCACTCACGCACACACACACACACACTCACAAACACACACACACACACTCTATCTCTCTCTCTCTCTTTCTCTCTCGGCGTCTTCAGGCGCACACACACACACACACACACACACACACACACACACACACACACACACACACACTTAGACATTACAGGGTCAGGTTCCAGTGTCAGTGTTTATAATTCATACCTGACCACGGTTGATGAAGTGTGTCTGGAGCATTTCCACATGGATGTGGTTTTTTAGTCGAAGGTCTATTTAACATTGCAACCTGATATTCATATTCTTCTGTTTTTGACGTTTAAAGTTCTTTCGAGGAACAGCAGGGGACCTTCCCCTACCGAACGATAACAGATAGTTTTAGCAGCGTAAGTTTATACCGGGGAGATTATGTATGGCAAGTCCGCCGGTTCTCCCAGGCAGTTAGTCAAGTTCACTGACGATCGAGGCGACCGTCGAGGAGCGAGCGAGCGGCCCGTCGTCCCCGCAGCGAACCATAGGCTGCTTTACTTCATCGTGAAAGTTTTATGCTTGGAAAAATAACAACCTGCCGAGCCAAGCGCTCAGTTAGGGAGAGAGGGAAGAAAAAAAAAAAGGCACGCGAGACAAAAGGCTTCTGTTGTTTCTAAATCAATGTTAATTTGCGACTTGGCGCAGCCCGTTGTAAAGGGCCTGTTAGCCTGGGTTCGAACGGGGGAGGGGGAAGGGTATATCTTTCATGCTTCTATCTGAAGTTCTGCGGCGTTTAGTGTGATCTTCTGGCATCGTGACCCCTGGAGGCCTGAAATCAAGACCCTGGAAGGACATTGCGAGCCGACGTCATCGCATCTGTCTAACTGTTGGGGGGTGTATCAGCTTGCGGTGATAGTTTAACTTTTGTCGAACTCTAGGTCCACTTCTGCGTCCAACATTCTCCTTATCTGCCAGCTGCCAGAGAGAGAGAGAGAGAGGGGGGGGTGGGGTGGAGGAACGAACACCGTTAGCCTAAAAGTTGCTCCTAATTGGCCAAATTAAGAGAAATACCCCCAAGAAGGGGGCGAGTTGACTCTTTGTGAATACGGCCCTGGAGACCGACAGACAATACGCAAACGGCAAACTGCACAATGTCAGTTGTGATGAGAGAACCAGCCCTGCATATTCTCCTCACATACAGCGGATTCCAGCTTTCTCAGTTGGTACTGTAATAACAATGTTATTCCACGACTCGCTGCGCTCAGCCACTTTGCTCTGTGTTTATCTCCGTGGCAACAGGCCCATTTGAGGGGTAGAGGGCTGGGTATTAGAACCAGGTGAAGGTTCGAGAACTGTGTTGGTGAGTTTGTGGTAAATATATCAAACGGGGACGTCTGACACAGCGTTGATGACTGCATGTGACTGGTTAAGTGGTCCTGAATGTCACCTCAGGACAATTTAACACCATTAGAGGACCTGGGCTGACAGGGGGAACCAGG
Organism: Borostomias antarcticus; assembly: GCF_949987555.1. Classification (NCBI taxonomy): domain Eukaryota; kingdom Metazoa; phylum Chordata; class Actinopteri; order Stomiiformes; family Stomiidae; genus Borostomias; species Borostomias antarcticus. The sequence goes on from NC_140262.1 coordinate 4,870,603, forward strand.
CCTGGACTTGATAGAGGGGCAATCTGAGAGGCAGTGAATTTGTCATCATTTGGTTCAAAACATGCCAAGATGTCTAGCTTTGACGTGTTCCCTGAGTGACCTCTGTGTGTGTGTGTGTGTGTGTGTGTGTGTGTGTGTGTGTAGAGACAGAGTT
>NC_140262.1:4878256-4879555 GCF_949987555.1 Borostomias antarcticus
ATATCCGCGGAGCAGACTCTCTGTCACAAGAACCGGTCATGGAAATAAAATATTTTATTACCGCTCGCAATTTGGGGGAACTTCACACAGAGTTCAGAGGACAGTGGAGAGAGGGGGCAATAATTGTGATCATTCAAAGCCAAGCACTCAAAAGCAAAAAAGAGGGAAAACGTGACATGTGGGCGGAAATGGCGTTGAGAGTGTGAAAGGCTATAGACACGCAGGCCGTCCTAACCACCCTCTCTCTTCTAAAGATATTATTTGTGTTGCTCTTGGACAGATGTAGCCACTGGAGGACCAAGGACCGTTTTCTCTCTCTCTCCCAGATGGAAAGACTACATTTGTCATCCATCAAAGTCTTTCTCTCGCGCGCTCTCTCTCTCTCTCTGTACCTCCTCACACGGAAAGGAACAGAGACAGTGGAAAAGCCTTTGGAGTACGGAAGAGCATTAGGGCCAACAGCGGAGTTGTTGAATTCTGACTTTTTCTGACTTTTCTCAGAAGTTATTTCTGATTTTTTTCTCAGAAACTCTGACTTTAAAGTCAGAAATTCTGACTTTTTTTCTCAGAAATTCTGACTTTAATCTCAGAAATTATTTCTGACTTTTTTCTCAGAAATTCTGACTTTAAACTCAGAAATTCTGAGTTTTTTTCTCAGAAATTCTGACTTTAATCTCAGAAATTATTTCTGACTTTTTTCTCAGAAATTCTGACTTTAAACTCAGAAGCTTAAAAAGTAATAAACTCAGTTGTTGGCCCTAATGCTCTTCCGTAAAGGAGGCTTTAGCTCGGTGAGCTCTTTAGCGCGCGTCTCCACATCAGCACTTATCGTAAGTCTCTATGGATAAAAGCGTCTGCTAAATAGCCTAACTGTAATGTGATGTCATCTCCAAGTCTTTGGCAGAGCTACTCGTCAATGTGGTCATCGAACCACCTCCGTTATGCTCGCCTAGCCTAGTATTAGTGTCCTCTAGTGTAGTTGAGACTACGGGTGGTGAGCTGAGTTTACCCAAATGTGTTTTTTTTCATGGACGCAGAGTAAACCCAACTTCTTAACCACCGGTGATACCAAAACGGTGCGCTTTCGTCAAATTAGCTAAGGAGGCACCATTTCGTCAGTCACCGCCGTACCGCAGAGTGTGCCGATGATGGGTGTGTTCCTCCAGACACAGCCCCAGGGGAAACCTGATACGGGAGGAGGTTCCTACCTTCACACACGGGAGACCTCTCTCTCTCTCTCTCTCTCTCTCTCTCTCTCTCTCTCTCTCTCTCTCTCTCTCTCTCTCTCTCTCTCTCTCT
>NC_140262.1:4882255-4889755 GCF_949987555.1 Borostomias antarcticus
AACCCAACTTCTTAACCACCGGTGATACCAAAACGGTGCGCTTTCGTCAAATTATCTAAGGAGGCACCATTTCGTCAGTCACCGCCGTACCGCAGAGTGTGCCGATGATGGGTGTGTTCCTCCAGACACAGCCCCAGGGGAAACCTGATACGGGAGGAGGTTCCTACCCTCTCTCTCTCTCTCTCTCTCTCTCTCTCTCTCTCTCTCTCTCTCTCTCTCTCTCTCTCTCTCTCCCTCTCTCTCTCTCTTTCTCTCTCTCTCTCTCTCTCTCTCTCTCTCTCTCTCCTCTCTCTCTCTCCCTGTCTCTCTCTCTCTCTCTCTCTCTCTCTCTCTCTCTCTCTCTCTCTCTCTCTCTCTCTCTCTCTCTCTCTCTGCTCCTCCAGTTCACCACGGTTAACCACAACCAAGGCTGCTATCTGATGGTCTGTCTGCTCCGATAATGGCTCTGCAGGGCCTCCGGACCGGGTACACGCCATGGCTCAAATGGGGTTTGAAATCAGGGCAGAGGGAGGTAGTTGTGTACCGTCTGTCTCTACTCTGGCTGAGGTTTGCGCGTCTGTGCCCGGCACTGCCACGTGGCTCACTAGCGCCATCTACCGATGGGCCCAGGCAATGACATGAACTAAGACTACAGTGACAAGGGTCAATTGATCGAGGTGCAGGTTGATCTACTCATCTGTAGCCTGGACAAGACAGCATGTCCACCTCATCCCATCACAACGAGAGATGATTTATGACACAATATGGGAAAATATGAATCTCTGCCACTCCCCCCCCCCAAAAAAAAACATTGACGCAAACTAGCGTGAGTCTTTATTGGCTCAAATATTATTTTTATAACGCAGATTGAATAGATACAGCACTGGGATTTACAAGTCTGGCAAGGCCCACTCGTTCGGTGGGATGCATAAGAGAGAGAGAGAGAGAGAGAGAGAGAGAGAGAGAGAGAGAGTCAGAGAGAGAAAGGGGGAAAGAGAAAGTCAGAGAGAGAGAGAGTCCCAGTCAGAGAGAGGAGGGGGGGGGGGGGTAGAGGGAGAGTAGAGGGGTCCTAAATTCCTATAATTCCATGCCATTATCTCAAATTCAGATGAATGTTCTGGACTTTGGCACTGAGGGGTTGTTGAATTCCTTCAGTGAATGTGTTTCCTAGGAGGGAAAAAACAAAAGACTAATTGGAATGCGTTTGCCTGGACTCCAGGCTTCTGAAGAGAGAGAGAGAGAGTGGGTCTTGTGAAATTTTTATTTTTGCTTCAGCATTTCACGAGCGCTGATATAAATAGCTGAAGCGGAAAGGCCCGAGCTCGTCTGTTTACCCTGGCCTTGTCTGGGTGTGTGTGTGTGTTCTATTCCACACTGTCCTGATTGACCGCATTGTCATTTTATAGAATCTCTGTTCGTCCCTCCATCCTCTCCTCCATCCCCTCCTCCATCCTCTCCTCAACCCTCTCCCCCATCCTCTCCTCCATCCCTCCATCCTCTCCTCCATCCTCTCCTCCATCCTCTCCTCCATCCTGTCCTCCATCCTCTCCTCCATCCCCTCCTCCATCCTCTCCTCAACCCTCTCCCCCATCCTCTCCTCCATCCCTCCATCCTCTCCTCCATCCCCTCCTCCATCCTCTCCTCCATCCTTTCCTCTCTCCTCCATCCTCTACTCATCCCCCTCCCCCATCCTCTCCTCCATCCTCTCCTCCATCCTCTCCTCCATCCTCTCCTCCACCCCTCCATCCTCCTCCATCCTCTCCTCCATCCCTCCATCCCCTCCTCCATCCTCTCCTCCATCCCTCCATCCCCTCCTCCATCCTCTCCTCCATCCTCTCCTCCCATCCTCTCCTCCATCCTCTCCTCCACCCCCCCCACCCCACCCATACTGTAAATGAAAACACCATCATCCTGATTCATTTCCTTCACACATTCTCTCTTATAAACCAGGTTTAGCAGTGTGTGTGTGTGTGTGTGTGTGTGTGTGTGTGTGTGTGTGTGTGTGTACAGTATATGCGTGTGCGACACACACCATCTGGCAGCAATGGACCGTGTTTTATACAACTGTGAGTTCAGCTCCATTAACACAGTGGTTTAAGGTCCCGGCGCTGTGGCTGTACTGAACACGGCTTCCTGTGTCCTGGAGAGAATCAACACCGTCAATCTGACTGCACCTCTGGCCTCTCCTCGCTAACGCCGTCCTCTCCTCCATCCTCTCCTCCATCCTCTCCTCCATCCTCTCCTCCATCCTCTCCTCCGTCCTCTCCTCCTTCCTCTCCTCCATCCCTCCATCCTCTCCTCATCCTCTCCTCCATCCTCTCCTCCATCCTCTCCTCGCTAACGTCGTACGTTTCTGAAGACAAACGTCTGTCTGGGTAATCAGCGATGTAGAGGAATCAACACCCAACCGAAGCGGAGGGGATATTTCAGGATACAGTTGTGAACCCGTTGGGTGAACCTCGTAGGTGTAACTCACTAGTTACTTGGGACTTTCAATATATTCAATGCCAACCTATGTAGATGTCTTCCTTTAGACCAAAGTACATCCAAGAGATGCTGCCTCATCATGAGAGAAAGAGAGAGAGAGAGAGGGTGGTTCCAAACCACCTCTGCTACATTCTGTACATAGTGTAGAGAGAGAGAGGGTGGTTCCAAACCACCTCTGCTACATTCTGTACATCATGTATGTAGCAGGGCCTCACCTCCAGCACCTCAGGGGGGGGGTAAACCTCCAGACCTGATTTAAATACTATTTCCAATTACTGTCAAATACTTTGGGTACACTCGACCCCAGCGCACTAGAACCAACAGAACCGTCCACCCAAAGTGCAAACACAGGTAAATCAAGCAGAGCTCAAATACTTTCAAAGTATTTGATGTATGTATTTGACCCGGGTGACCTGCTTCCCGGCAGACATTTGATCTGTTCTGCAGATGTTTGTCCCCAGGAGGTGCTGAGTGAAGAGTGAACACTAGGTGTTCAGTATCAAAAGAGTTCAGCCGTGCCTTCTGGATTATTCTGCCAAATAAAGGTTCAAATTTACAGAGAGGAAAAGAGAAAATCCTGTTTCAAAGGCTTTGAGGTAAGAATATCACTGACGATTCATGTTAATAGACATGATATTTCAAAGCTCTAAAAGGCACGTCAAATACAGTCACTTTCTAAGAAACTATCTAGTATTACTATATAATATAGTATCTATAGGAACTAGTAACTCATCTTTATTTAATAGACATGATATTTCAAAGCTCTAAAAGGCACGTCAAATACAGTCACTTTGTGGCCGAACGAGCCACACAAACCCTGAAAACTGAGGGGGCTGAGTCCACACATACACACACCAACACACACACACACACACACACACACACCAAAAGACACACACACACACCTCCGTGGACTGTGTTTTCCTTTCCTTGAGTGGGGAGTCATGATGAGAATTTCCGTTCTGGCCAATGTAGAACGGTTCTCCAGTGTGTGAGTGTGTTGTCACTAGACAGACCTCACACAGAGAACAGCGTCAACATATTAACCCTGGGATACCAGCTGTGTAACACACACGCACACACACACACACACACACACACACACCACTATCTCTTTGTCTCTCTCTCTCCTATTCAGTCACTAGATCTTTGGATGCATTGAATTAACTGCGCCCACCCCCAATAAAACATAATTGACATTCACTTCTAATACTATTAATTTCTATGGACCTTTTTGACTCCCTCACAGCAGAGAATTGGTTTGTGCATTTATAACTTGGCTGACTGTACCCCCATAGTGTGCAATTACCACTATTTTCATTTTCAATATCAAGTATTTAGTCCGGATATAATCATAATTAGGATTTCCTTTTCCACACCTATAATAACGCACATTTTGTGGTTTCTCACTCAAATTTCACCTGGAGGTCTTTTTGTTCCACGCCACAGGCACGCCAATACGAGGGTGATGAATTCGAGACCTTTCTCAAAAACAACAGTGCCTGCCTTTAATCGAACCCGCTCCAATTTACACATTAGCACAATCACTTTAATTTGGGGAAATGGCACGGTGTGAAACGTACATCAAAGACGCGGCCATGCCAACCACTCGGCTCACGCTAGGAACCCTGGGCCTGCAGGAATCTGGACAGTGCGTCATGGTGAGTGGTGGAAAATGTGAAGCGCCCTCCTCATAACCTACAGCTGCCAGACTGCAGCGCCGCGTCCATTTATCTGAGGATTGATGCTGTGTTATTTTTGAGCAGGGGGGCTGACGTAGGTCTATTTGACACTAGTCTACTTCATGTGTAGGTCTATTTGACATTAGTCTACTTCATGTGTAGGTCTATTTGACACTAGTCTACCTCATGTGTAGGTCTATTTGACACTAGTCTACTTCATGTGTAGGTCTATTTGACACTAGTCTACTTCATGTGTAGGTCTATTTGACACTAGTCTACTTCATGTGTAGGTCTATTTGACACTAGTCTACTTCATGTGTAGGTCTATTTGACACTAGTCTACTTCATGTGTAGGTCTATTTGACACTCTAGTCTGCTTCATGTGTAGGTCTATTTGACACTAGTCTGCTTCATGTGTAGGTCTATTTGACACTAGTCTACCTCATGTGTAGGTCTATTTGACATTAGTCTACTTCATGTGTAGGTCTATTTGACACTAGTCTACTTCATGTGTAGGTCTATTTGACACTAGTCTGCTTCATGTGTAGGTCTATTTGACACTAGTCTACTTCATGTGTAGGTCTATTTGACGCTAGTCTACTTCATGTGTAGGTCTATTTGACACACTAGTCTACTTCATGTGTAGGTCTATTTGACATTAGTCTGCTTCATGTGTAGGTCTGTTTGACACTAGTCTACTTCATGTGTAGGTCTATTTGACACTCTAGTCTGCTTCATGTGTAGGTCTATTTGACACTCTAGTCTGCTTCATGTGTAGGTCTATTTGACACTCAAGTCTGCTTCATGTGTAGGTCTATTTGACATTAGTCTACTTCATGTGTAGGTCTATTTGACATTAGTCTACTTCATGTGTAGGTCTGTTTGACACTAGTCTACTTCATGTGTAGGTCTATTTGACACTAGTCTACTTCATGTGTAGGTCTATTTGACACTAGTCTACTTCATGTGTAGGTCTATTTGACGCTAGTCTACTTCATGTGTAGGTCTATTTGACACACTAGTCTACTTCATGTGTAGGTCTATTTGACACTCGTCTACTTCATGTGTAGGTCTATTTGACACTAGTCTACTTCATGTGTAGATGGAAGAGAGAGATGGAAGAGAGAGATAGAAGAGAGAGATGGAAGAGAGAGATGGAAGAGAGAGATGGAAGAGAGAGATGGAAGAGAGGGATGGAAGAGAGAGATGGAAGAGAGAGATGGAAGAGAGAGATGGAAGAGAGAGATGGAAGAGAGAGATGGAAGAGAGAGATGGAAGAGAGAGATGGAAGAGAGGGATGGAAGAGAGAGATGGAAGAGAGAGATGGAAGAGAGAGATGGAAGAGAGAGATGGAAGAGAGGGATGGAAGAGAGAGATGGAAGAGAGGGATGGAAGAGAGGGATGGAAGAGAGGGATGGTAGAGAGGGATGGAAGAGAGGGATGGAAGAGAGAGATGAAAGAGAGAGATGGAAGAGAGGGATGGAAGAGAGGGATGGAAGAGAGGGATGGAAGAGAGGGATGGAAGAGAGAGATGGAAGAGAGAGATGGAAGAGAGAGATGGAAGAGAGGGATGGAAGAGAGATGGAAGAGAGAGATGGAAGAGAGAGATGGAAGAGAGGGAAGGAAGAGAGAGATGGAAGAGAGATGGAAGAGAGGGATGGAAGAGAGAGATGGAAGAGAGGGATGGAAGAGAGAGATGGAAGAGAGGGATGGAAGAGAGGGATGGAAGAGAGGGATGGAAAAGAGAGATGGAAGAGAGGGATGGAAGAGAGAGATGGAAGAGAGAGATGGAAGAGAGAGATGGAACAGAGGGATGGAAGAGAGGGATGGAAGAGAGGGATGGAAGAGAGAGATGGAAGAGAGGGATGGAAGAGAGGGATGGAAGAGAGGGATGGAAGAGAGGGATGGAAGAGAGATGGAAGAGAGGGATGGAAGAGAGGGATGGAAGAGAGGGATGGAAGAGAGGGATGGAAGAGAGGGATGGAAGAGAGAGATGGAAGAGAGGGATGGAAGAGAGGGATGGAAGAGAGGGATGGAAGAGAGGGATGGAAGAGAGAGATGGAAGAGAGGGATGGAAGAGAGGGATGGAAGAGAGGGATGGAAGAGAGGGATGGAAGAGAGAGATGGAAGAGAGAGATGGAAGAGAGGGATGGAAGAGAGGGATGGAAGAGAGAGATGGAAGAGAGAGATGGAAGAGAGGGATGGAAGAGAGATGGAAGAGAGAGATGGAAGAGAGGGATGGAAGAGAGGGATGGAAGAGAGAGATGGAAGAGAGGGATGGAAGAGAGAGATGGAAGAGAGGGATGGAAGAGAGGGATGGAAGAGAGAGATGGAAGAGAGGGATGGAAGAGAGGGATGGAAGAGAGGGATGGAAGAGAGGGATGGAAGAGAGAGATGGAAGAGAGAGATGGAAGAGAGGGATGGAAGAGAGGGATGGAAGAGAGAGATGGAAGAGAGAGATGGAAGAGAGGGATGGAAGAGAGATGGAAGAGAGAGATGGAAGAGAGAGATGGAAGAGAGAGATGGAAGAGAGGGATGGAAGAGAGAGATGGAAGAGAGGGATAGAAGAGAGGGAAGGAAGAGAGGGATGGAAGAGAGAGATGGAAGAGAGAGATGGAAGAGAGAGATGGAAGAGAGATGGAAGAGAGATGGAAGAGAGATGGAAGAGAGGGATGGAAGAGAGGGATGGAAGAGAGAGATGGAAGAGAGGGATGGAAGAGAGATGGAAGAGAGGGATGGAAGAGAGGGATGGTAGAGAGGGATGGAAGAGAGGGATGGAAGAGAGAGATGGAAGAGAGAGATGGAAGAGAGAGATGGAAGAGAGGGATGGAAGAGAGGGATGGAAGAGAGATGGAAGAGAGGGATGGAAGAGAGGGATGGAAGAGAGAGATGGAAGAGAGGGATGGAAGAGAGAGATGGAAGAGAGGGATGGAAGAGAGAGATGGAAGAGAGGGATGGAATAGAGGGATGGAAGAGAGGGATGGAAGAGAGGGATGGAAGAGAGGGATGGAAGAGAGAGATGGAAGAGAGAGATGGAAGAGAGGGATGGAAGAGAGGGATGGAAGAGAGATGGAAGAGAGAGATGGAAGAGAGGGATGGAAGAGAGAGATGGAAGAGAGAGATGGAAGAGAGGGATGGAAGAGAGAGATGGAAGAGAGATGGAAGAGAGATGGAAGAGAGGGATGGAAGAGAGGGACGGAAGAGAGATGGAAGAGAGGGACGGAGGGGAATCGGCCTCTCCTCGCTGATAGCCCGTCATCAGGGAGAGCAGTGACCCGATGGGAGGTCAGCAGGACGCCGGGCCGACTCCGCCGTCGGGTCGGGGTAATCGGAACCACCGGGGAGGGTTTGC
>NC_140262.1:4899755-4914755 GCF_949987555.1 Borostomias antarcticus
GGACACGGAGGCTGCTGCTGGTCTTGTTGGCCATCATGACCGACACGATCTCGTCCAGGTCGTCCTCGCCGGTCCGCCGGTCGGCCGCGGCGGTCAGCGTCTCGTGGTTCCTCAGCAGAGGGGATCTCACGTTGTTTGGCGTTAAGGCAACTGGGAAGGAAGAGATTAGAAATAGAAATAGAATAGAAATAGAAACATACACCTACACACACACACACACACACACACACACACACACACACACCTACCTTTGGGCTGTGAGACTATGAGCTGGACCTCCTGCGGGCTGCTCTGCATGACCTCTGCAGCCTCGCTGAAGGTCATGCCCTCCAGGCTGGTCTGGTTCAGCGAGATCAGACGACCACCTGCGGGACAAAAGGTCACCAGACGGGGGCACTAGACCGCAGTTCACATGCCATTTCATTTCACATGATATGAGAGAGGGACATTAAGTCCTAGTCCCTTTGTGTTGACATGAACCAAGAACCCAGACCGTTTTTTAGCCCCTGGGCATGCTAGTACAGTACAGTACCTTCTAGTACTGGGGTTGCTTTGACCTACAAGCTAGTATCTTTAAGCTACCCAGATAGCAAGCGGATGTGTAATGATTCCGGGCCATATATGGGCCGGAACTAAGCCACAAGGGGCCAGATCTGGCCTGTATATGGCCCAGATCCGCTTGCTATCTGGGTAGTATTAGCCAACTGCCGTTATCTTGTCCTACCTGGTCTAATGCGGCCATCTTTATCGGCAGGTCCACCAGGCACGAGGGAGGCTACGAAGATCCCCAGGTCAAACCTGCTCACCGTGTCCTCTCCCACTATCACTATACCTGGGCACACAAAACAAGATGGCCGTCTTGGTATGGCTCTTCAATGGCTTTTCCAAAACAAGGGTTAGAATCTAGCCCCAGCACCAGTTTTGATGCTGCTGTTACTTGTAATTGCTTCGACGTTACGCCAACCAAACTAACACCTACGTCCAAACTACCTCTTACAAGATTGGGCAGCTTTTGTTATGACACACATGTTCGGTAAAGACACAAATGACTTGACATTGTGTGATACGATCTACAGTGTGGAGTTACTGTAGGTGAACACTCACCAAAGCCAAGCTTCGGGTCTTTCTTCAAGGACACACAGATGACTTCTCTCTCCGCTATGGCAACTTTGGTTGGGGTGTCTGTCGAGCACAAAATAACAACCTGTTATTACCAAGGCAACGTACGTGGGGGCGGGATTCCATCCAGACTGCAGCGGCGTCGACCAACCAGGCGGGGCCTGCACCAACCAGGCGGGGCCTGTACCAACCAGGCGGGGCCTCCCAAACCCAGTGTCGCCACACCGTGTCCTGTCCCTGATCGCCTGGGGTCAGGAGGTCAGCGGGGTTAAGCAGAGGTCATCTATCTGTCCGTACCTCTTAAGGCGGAGGAGGAGGAGGACGGGCCCTCTGAGCTGCTCTTCTGAGAACACGCCGCAGACTGACCCCCTGGCGACCGCCGCCCGCTGCTGGGGAGGACGAGGGGAGGGAGAGACGCGGGAGAGACGCGGGAGAGACAAACACATTTCAAAGAAGAAGAAGGAGAAGATGTTAGGAGATATAGACAGAAAGTTAAAAATAAAATTAAAAAAAAGCTTTGACAGATCAGAGAAATTGCAGTGAGACAGACTACCTTAACCAAAAAGATATAGAGAAAACGCAGAGATATGAAAACTGAACAATGCTTGTGCGTGTGCGTGTGTGTGTGGGTGTGTGTGTGTGTGTGTGTGTGTGTGTGTGTGTGCGTGTGTGTGCGTGTGTGTGTGTGTGTGTGTGTGTGTGTGCTAGTGTCTTCTCCCACCTCTGTTCGTGGAGGCCCTTTTCCTTCTTGATGCGGGCCTCTATCCGGGCGGCGACGTCGTCACACAGCTTGCTCATGGAGTCGCTCTGGGGCGTGGCCAGCCGGCTGGCGTTCTCCGGCGTCCCCGAGGAGGAGTGGCTCTTCGTCTGGCTGTTCTGGGCGCGGCACACTGCGGAGTACTGGACCATACTCTCTTCTGCGGGGAGAACGGACCCTTAAGCCTCATTTATACTCCATAAAACGGCTCATGGCTCATGTCTTCATGGCTCTTGGTTGCCATGGAATGGAATGCCTGGGCGTTGTCTTTAGCTTCCATTCCATGGCAACCAAGAGCCATGAGCCATGAGACGTTTTATGTAGTATAAATTAGGCTTAAGGGTCAAGCATGTGACAGATGTGACAAGAGTGCTGATTATTCTCACAGTAAATGGCAGAAATGACAAAATGAGTTTGTTAATTAAGGTGGAATAATTAGGAGATTTATCAAGAATAGAACAAAAACACTTGATGTGAAAGTGCATTGAAAGCCACACTGATGATGTCATAAGGGTCTGTTTTTCTGGGGGTTATGATGTCTGTAGACTAGATCATAAAAACACGCTATTATCCATGAGTGTAAAAATGTTGTTCGGCTTCACATCAAACAATGACACAGACAACAGGAAGTGTGTAACAGGAAGTGTGTCGGACCTGACGCCAGGTTGTGGCTGAGCTGCCGAGAGTGCATCTCGTTGTGGAACTTGTGCTGGGCAGCGCAGAGGTTACACAGGTACTCGGCCGTCTTGGATCGCTCGGTCACGAACGTGTGCTTCTTCTTACTGCCCCGGCTCTCGATGACAAACTTGCGCCTCTGTGAGGGCGGGGGGGGGGGGGGGGGGGGGGGAGAAAGAGAGAGAGAGAGAGGGAGAGAAGAGAGAGAGTAGCATGATTCTAGCCACATTTGAGGGGGTATATCAGAATTGCTACAAGGACATTGACTTGTTGAGATTTGGTAGAGCTCAGAACAGTTAAAGGCTACATACTGTACTGACAAAGTGACATTTAAAATTCATCACGTTCAATCCTCAGTGAGTGTAAATGAACCCTCCTCAGTGACCCCTCGGTGTGTGAATAAGTGCTGCTAGACTCACGCTGGAGGAGATGCTGGAAGTCTCTCTCCAGTAGAAGGTCTGGCAGGTGGAGCGAAGGCCGTCTTTGACCTCGTAGACGATGACCCCTTTGGCACACACACCCAGAACCAGCTCCCCGACCACGGGCTTCTTCTCCCGGGCCACGGAGTAGAACAGCACCCCGAACTCCGGCAGCTGCTGGGTCACCTGGGAGAAGGAAGAGGAGGAAGAGGAGGAAGGGGCTTGTATTGTTCTGGATCTGTCTATTACACTAGAACACAGCTCTGGATCTGTCTATTACACTAGAACACAGCTCCGGATTTCGAGTGCCAAAACATAGCCCGGCCTGATCGATCCGCTCCGGGTTCGAGCTTCGTTTGGCCGCGGTAGTATAATTGCTAGGCGCAAACGTACAGTAGGTAATTTTTGGGGAAAATGCCGAAAAACGCAGTAGTGTAATCCAGGCCTTAGATATACTGACTGGCCAACCTTTGTATGAACCCTCTAGTGTGAAGATGTGACGCTCACAGAAAAGGGAAGGAAATAGAACTCTACCACACCCAAGGACAGAGACTTACAGTAAATCATTAGAGTACACACACACAGACACACACACACACACACACACACAGACACACACAGTAGAGTAGAGAAGAGAGAGATATGGAACACAGTACTTACATTTTATGGTTTAAGAGATATTAATACAGCATTATTGATCATGTTAGGTCCTGTGCTTACTGCATATTGATCCCACACAGGCATAGTCTTCAGTTTCCCATTACCTTCAGGAACTCCAGCTCTGATTCGTCGGCGAGCATCTGGGCGTTGTTGTTGTGTAACCGTAGCAACTCGTCCCTGAGGGAAGGCCAGGCTCTCTTCTCCATGACACTCTTGGCGATGTACTGATCCGGTCGGTAGTAGTTCCTCCCATACAGCTGTACCGAGGTGGTCAGAGATTCAGCATTCAAACAAAACTTTATTGGTAATTTTTGAGGTAAAAAGTTTCGTTTTTTTTTCACCGAATGGATACAAATTACAGCTAGGTTATTTAATAGATGCTTTTATCCCAAACTTCTCACAACGTTTTGAGCTAGTGTTGGGGTCAAGTAGCTTGCTCAAGGGCACAACGGTATTTTCAAGTGGCCAGGCCCTGAACCATCAACGCTTCAGTCACTGGTCAGATGCTACAGTATAACTACAGGGCTACCTAGTGTACTGCCCCGAATGAATGAATGAATGAATGAATGAATGAATGAATGAATGGATGAATGAATGAGTGAATGAATGCATGAATGCATGAATGAATGAATGAACGAACGAACGAACGAACGAACGAACGAATGAATGAATGAATGAATGAATGAATGAATGAATGAATGACAGTGGTAGAGTAGGTACCTCGGGCAGGCAGTCTCCGTACTCGGCCTGCAGGGCGAGGCCCCCCAGGTAGATACCCGTCTCCTCGTGACACGACAGCCTGTCCTCCAGAAGGTCCCTCCTCATCTGCAGGTAGTACTGGTGACGCGTCAACTTGTGCCTGAGAGATCGACGGAGAATGACTGGATGAATGATGGATGGATGGATGGATGGATTCATGAATTAATTATCTGGCGAACGAAATGTTCTGATCCGGCGTTGGCTTCAGAGATATTACAGTATGTAAATGTCAAGCCATTTAAATTCCCTCTCATCATGTTTGCCTCATTAGAGTGAATTCAGTGCATGGTCCGAACACAAAAAGAGGATGGGAACGGAGCGGTCAGGAGTGAGGTGTGTTCCAGAACGGCAGGCCACACTCACAAAAGGAGAGAGACGTCGTTGACGAAGAACTTGACCCTGAAGAAAAGGCCAAACGCGGATGTAGGCACTTTCTTCCAACCGTCCGGGGCGACTTTGGATATCTTAGTGTCGTCATCCAGGAAGAAGAACTCATTATCTGTGACAGAGAAGAGAAAACGTGAAGGTAGTATTTACATTAAGTATTTACATTCTCTCATCCATGTGTTCCTCTGTTGACATGTCTATTCATTCGTCTATTCATCCATCTATAAGGTGGGGAATATTACCATCAATGTAGGCAAGGCCGAAGTAGAAGTGCTCCACCAGGTTGGAATGGGCCACTATCATGTCGAAGACGTCCCCGCCTCTGGACTTGACGTCACACTTGACCAGGATGCTCTGTCCGTTTGGCATGACCACACTCACCTCCCTCTGGGTGGACACCGACTTCCCCTTCTTTGACTGAATGTGGACAACAACAACAACAAAAAAGACAGTTTGACAACTAAAAAGACAGTTTGATCTCAATGACTTAGCAGACCAGTTGAAGGTAGATCTTCATTACAGACCAAACGGTCGTTTGTAAACAGAGCAGTTCAGGACAGTAAAGTATGGTGTACAGTAGTTGGTCATGTGTTGTGAGGTGTAATCATGTTTTTACCACAATAGATCCTGGTAGTTCCAAGACCACCAATGGCTCGTCTAACATTCTGATGAACTCAGGGCCTAAATCCTGTGTGACAGATGCAAAAAATAGTCAAACTGTTTCCTGTTTGACTACGTCCAATATGTCCTGCTCTTGCTTCATTGCTAAAAGAAATCTCCCTGGATATTGGATGAGGAAGCGGATGAATCACTCGGCCTACCTTGGGCCTCTTCTCGTTGAGACTGACGGCGGACTCAAAGGCGTTGAGAGGTCGGGCGTTGCTGTGATGATGATGACGGTGGCTGTCCAGGTATGGGCTACAGGGGCTTTGAGACTGCCAGCTGCCGTAGCTCTCTCTGTGACGCAAGCCCTGGGGGGTTCTGGGTAATAAAAAAAAACAAGAAAAGAGAATCTAACAGGATACGAAGACGAGTCTCTCAGATGAGGGTTTGGTACTGTTAGACTAGTCCACATGGGGGCCGTTGTTGGGGAGGGGGGGTGGCACGGTACCTGGACAGTTCTGAGTGGAACGGGCCTCCGGAGAAGGTGCCGGAGAACTTGCTCCTCGCTGACCAGCTTGAGTTCTGGTAGGGACTCCCTGAAACACACACACACCAACAGAACCGCCGTCTGGGTCTGTGCAATGCCAGGCCAAATATGACCATCAAACAAAGGAGGTAGAGGATAGGATAGGTCTACATTCTGTGTTCCTCCTGCCAAATATTTGATTTCAAAGGAAAATATATTCAGCAAAACCATTGTTTAGAACTTTACAATTCTTTTTAAATGGGTGCTGGAGGCAGGGTAGATGGAATATGAGCACATGGAATATATCAGAAACTGGGTCACATGATTGAAATCCTTTCAAATACTCTGCTTGGAGTGTTATGGGCATGGGTCTTGGATGTGTGTGACTAGCCTATTGATTCCATTGTTCTAGGAAAGATCAATCAAGCAGTGAATATTTTACATTATTTCAAGTAGTGTTTGTAAATGGTAAATGGACTGCACTTATATAGCGCTTTTCCACCTTAGCGGCACTCAAAGCGCTTTACAATGGCCTCTCATTCACCCATTCACGGTAGCTGCCATGCAAGGTGCTAACCTGCTCATTGGGAGCAATTTGGGGTTAGGTGTCTTGCACAAGGACACTTCGACATGTGGACAGTCGGAGCCGGGATTCGAACCACTGACCCTTCGATCACTGAACGACCCGCTCTACCGACTGAGCTACAGCCGCCCCAGTAGTCAGTTCTGATTTGAAGGCAACCGGGATATCGAGTATCTTACCATGCAGCCTGTCTCTAACCATCTGACTTCGGCCTGTGAGTTGAGCGCCATTCTCAGCCATGGACACGTGATCCACCTGGCAAACACACACACAGTTTTACGGTGTCACACAGATGTACGTTTGCATATTGGGTTTTGATCTTGTCTGAGTCACCGAGCTAAGCCAACATGCATGCCATTCTGGCCCACTATCAGAGGACAGGATCAACTGTAAGCCAGGCTAGATTTAAACCACTGAGAACAGCAGTCAACTATTAGCGCCCGACCTTTGATCACCTGCTGTATCAGAGCTGGAGGCTTTGGGGCTTAGAGGCTTTCCAATACCCTGCAAAACGTTCTTTTGAGGGGTCCCACTCTCTATAGATGATCTACCACTGCTCAAGATGAACTAGACCTCTCATAAGCCATGTTTCCATCCACACGTTTTATGCAAATTAAGTTATATCGAATTAAAAATGCCTTATGGAAACAGTAAAATTCGATTAAAAATCATGAAAATCGACAAAAAGTTTGTACTGTCGATCTCATCGGATTTTCTCTTGTTCGATAAAAGTCTTTTGTGATAAATGCTTTATCCGATTTAAAGCTCTAGATGGAAACGCACGTTCACCGGCTTTATTCGCATTCATATTTTTAGCGATCCTCACACAATTCGATTGACAAGTGGATGGAAACATGGCTATATACAGTAATTGGTTATGGTTGGGGTAACTGTTCATGTATGGTGGACATTTAGCTGAACGTTTGCCTGCTGGAAATCAACCAATCGTATAAGGCGTCTCAAATACGGTGCGTTATGCCTGGATCTTTAGCCTGAGAGGCAGCAGCAGCACACGCAGGCCGGGGTGGTCCTGGTCTGGCAGGCAATAAAGTATATTGTCGGAAAATTAGTCTAATCTAACATTAGGACCAACAAACATGACTGATCTCTCTCACATGCCTACAGGCTCTGTTTGTAGCAGAGCTGTTTGCAATGTTATGAATCTTAATTGGCAAGAGCATCAATACAATGAAATAGGAGGCTGTCTCAGGACTGTGTTGTCTCCTCACACAGCAGACATGCTGGACTCAACACAGACAGGTTATGGACTATAGTCTGTATGGAAAATCATGGTGAGGAGCTGAATAAAGAGTCTTTGTGAAGAGCAACCAAAACAAGCCAAATCAATCCAAGATAACCCAAGCAAATCAAGACAAGCCTAGTCAAACCCAACCCAACCCGATTACCCCCGATCCAAGCCAACCTGACCAAACTAAACCAACCCAAACCTTCACTACATGCAACTCAAACCAGCCAACTCAACCCAACCTGTTATGAAGGCTCAGAGGTTAGTGTAAATTAGTAACCAAGAGTCATTAAATTTAGTATAAAATAAATCAGATTAGGATACATTTAGAGTGCCAGTCCCTCTCCTCAGCCCAGTATACATTATCACCCTAAACATGTTATGTTATGTTATGTTATTTTTATTTGTAATAGTTCAGATGGTTAGTTGTTAGTTGCTCACAGTAAGAGTCATTTGGAGTGAGTTAAGAGCAAAGAAGGGAGTTTATAGTGATTTGCAAATAGCTAGTAGCCAGCCAGCGCACGTTTGTATTGGTACTGAGAATCTCACCGGCAGAGTTAGCAATTAAGCACGTAACTGCAGCGTGCACCCAACAGTCGCTAAACCAGTAGATGAGAGACGGCCGATTCAGACTGTCTTCCAGGTTTACCATTCTAGCGGACACCAAAGATCGACAGCGCCCGACTAGACGACGCTCACGAGACCATAAATCAACCTGTCATCAACCCATCCCCTGATCCAAGCCAACTTGACCAGACCAAACCAAAATCAAACCAAACCTACTATAACCTTCACTACATCCAACCCTAACCAACCAACTCAACCCAACCCAAACCAACATAGCCCAACCCAACCAAAAACCCGACCCAACTCACAGAGTCCCTGTAGACGTCATCCACCAGCTGTTTGATGAGCGTCTCTGGAGGCGGGAGCAGACAGGCCTTGTGGTGCAGCTCACAGGTCTCCACCACGGTCAGCAGGTCTGCCCGTCTCTGGGCCACATCCTCACACATACTCAACAAGAGGCTGTTCAGGCGTTCACTCAGCTTGACCGGCTTGGGGGGTGAGAGAGAGAGAGAGAGAGAGAGAGAGAGAGAGTGAGAGAGAGAGAGAGAGAGAGAGAGAGAGAGAGTGAGAGAGAGAGAGAGAGAGTGAGATAGAGAGAGAGAGAGATAGAGAGAGAGAGAGAGAGAGAGAGAGAGAGAGAGAGTGAGAGAGAGAGAGAGAGTGAGAGAGAGAGAGAGAGAGAGAGAGAGAGAGATAGAGAGATAGAGAGAGAGTGAGATAGAGAGAGAGAGAGATAGAGAGAGAGAGAGAGAGAGAGAGAGTGAGAGAGAGAGAAAGAGAGAGAAAGAGAGAGAGAGAGTGAGAGAGAGAGAGAGAGGCTTTATTTTGGCTCTGAAAACATCAACTCTGAAAAGTCATATTACCAAACCTCAATCTGTTTTCCAAATTACCTGGTTTTGAGGTACCTGGTAGTCGACAGACCAGTATAAAGTCATGCCTAGTGAGTACACTACCATCTGGAGGAAGACAAAACAAAACGCCATTAGTACATTCAACATAAAGATACTGTAAAATAATATTTGGGAATTTTGAGTGAACTACCCCTTTGACAATGACATCAGATACCCTTGTGACGCAGCTCAGTGAAGCTTTAGCTTCCATTTTGAGCGAACTATCCCTTTAACAAGGAGATTCTTGTGATGATATGACGCAAAACCATTCAGTGAAGGCTCTGTCCGACCCCGGCGTGTATCTGACCTTCTCTGTCCGACCCTGCGTGTGCTTGACCTTTCTGTCCGACCCTGCGTGTGCTTGACCTTTCTGTCCGACCCTGCGTGTGCTTAACCTTTCTCTGTCTGACCCTGCGTGTGCCTGACCTTTCTGTCTGACCCTGCGTGTGCTTGACCTTTCTCTGACCTTCTCGGCTGCGGCCGTGGTGCAGGCGGCCTGCCCCTGCTGGACCTCCGGCGCCGTGAAGGACAGCGTGTCCCCGGAGCGGCCGCAGCTCTTGAACGCCAGGCTGCCGCTGGCCGACAGCAGCACCGAGCCTGGACTCAACACGCTGCACACGCTGCCTGGACCTGGAAACAGAGAGAACATGAACACTGGACTCAACACGCTGCACACGCTGCCTGGACCTGGGAACAGAGAGAACATGAACACCAGACTCAACACGCTGCACACCTGGGGACAGAGAGAACCTGAACACTGGGCTAAACACGCTACACACCTGGGAACAGAGAGAACACGCTACACATGATACCTGGACCTGCATGCAGTATAACATAGAAAGTACAGTACATTATACATGAACCTGGGGTTAGACACAATAAAACACTCTTAAATAGTCTTACTGTACCTTACCCCATTGACCTGGGGACAGGTTCATGTAATATTAACAGATATAGCACAAGTTATAGTTACATGGACCTTTGGAAAGACAGAACCTAATATACTGCGGACAGTTACTGTAGAACACACTATATATATTAAATGAATATACATATAAATGAACCTACAGACATAACTGAAAACGTGCAGCTTGGTTGCAGCAAGACAAGCTGTTTGAAAGTAGCCTTTGAAGCAGTATAACTGCAAGACTTGATACTGTACGTTTACTGTACGTTTACTGTACGTTTGCTGTACGTTTGCGGGATAGGACACCGGTTGTGTTCGTTCGGTACCTTTGCAGATGTCCAGCAAGGCCTCGGCGGTGCCCAGAAGCAGGCACCAGACCTCGTCCTCGTCCAGAGGGGACCCCCGTGCCTCCAGCACCTCGGCCAGGGTCACAAACGTACCCATGCTGGGGGGGGAACCACACACACACACACACACACACGGAATGATTCGAGGTAGAAAGCTGCTGTCTTTAAGACAATAATATCGCACGCACCCTTAATCCTCTCTGATAGATTGTGTGGACAACCAGCACAGTGAAAGTAACAGGAACCCTCTCTCTCTCTCTCTCTCTCTCTCTCTCTCACACACACACACACACACACACGGCTTCACACACATTGACTCCGTCCCCTCTGTTGGCTCTTTAATTGGCTTTCAGAGAGCTGGATGGATTTGCTCGCATGTGTGGCTGCTCTCTCTACCTTCCATGTCTCCAAGGTTACAGGGGGGGGGGGGGGCTAGCGGGGGTGAATTCTGTCCCTAATGGATGACATGCGATGACACACACAGTATCAGATGAATGTGCACGTTTGCATGTGTGTCATTGCACTGAAAGGCATGGTACGAGTGTAGCCCGTACTCCTGTTGTAAAGCCCATTAGTGATATTTCTAAGAATCAAAGTCATGATACTGTACAGACTGAAAAATGAACGCCTGACTCCAGACTCCTACTGGCATCACACGCCGCACGGCATGCTGGGCCAACAAATATCAGGTATATACTGTAGATATATGTGGCTTAGTAAAGGACTGTGCAGTCTCTGGTTGCTAGGGAGGGAGACTGCCTTATCAAGCAAAAAGAAAACTTGAAGAAATTAGTTACAGGTATAGATAGTTATATAGTTACAGGTATAGATTTATCTATACTATAACTATATAGATGAACAGACTGGACCAGCCCATAATGAGAGAAGAGCTAGTTTTGAGTTGCTATTCTTCAGTGTTTCAACACTGTATTATGCTCCTGTAAAGAATTAAAGCATGGATGCTGATTATCTTAAGAACACAAAACCCAAGAGTTGACAAAAATCGATGCCCTTAGTGACAATAGGATTGTCCTGGTGATATCAACAACTTCCATAGAAGTAATCTAGCGTGATTAGGTGATCTAGCCTAATGACTTAGACTAGACACAGGTCATTGGCTTTAGAGAAGGGGATCTAATTGCCACAAAGCCTCGATCAAAACCATCTGGTCAGAATGTAGCAGGTTTGGAGTCAATTCCCTGTCATTTTCGTCAGGTCAAAATGTAAACAAAAACTAGTCCTACTACTGTAGTAGGTGTAGCAGACGATAAGAAGCATTTTCTGATGATGAGGTTTTAATTTGTGCATTTCAATTCAAACTCATTTCATGATTTTACTGAATTGATACACAATTATGCCCATAACTGTCTGGACATCGCACACATCCCCACGTAGACCTACTTCTCTTACCCGATAGACAGGCCCATAGTTAAGGCCCTATTTGAGTTTGTGTGATACATTTTCCAATGGACAACTCCCTATAATCATCATTCTGGTTGTGAATCTTTATCAAATACAGCTAGATACATGTCCAATGTTTGCCGCAAAGGATTCAATTATATACTGTTGTCAGAAATATTTGTGAAAATGTGATAACTTACAAGCCTCAGTGTAGAGCAGAGGTCACAGACCCCCACTAGAAACAATTCAATCAACTGTCAATAATATCTGTCAAGGTTGAACACTTTGAACCTTCATCTTACACAGATGATGACATTAAACCCTACATTCAGACTAGTGTTGGGTTTATTGGCCCAGTGATAGGCCATATGGCCTTGGTGACAGTCACCATGGTGCACACCTGCTTGATGGACACCTTGATGGAGATGGAGACATCTGCTGAAGTTGTGCTTGTACCTACTTTATAAACTAGCCTACATTAAGTTGTCTGAATCTCTACAGTACGTTCAGCAAAGCAAAGGCCTACGGCGCTGTGATTGACACTTCATTCTTTTGACAGCGTCGCATCCTGTTGTTAATACGTGCAGATCTTTAAAATATCTTTACATTTAGGTTACAGTAGCCCAACTATTGAAGTTAAATAATAAATTAACAGGGGCGTTTTTAGCCTACCTTATTTCATTCGATACCTGAAGAGATCCTCCTCTTATGTCTTCAGGATATCCGCAGCTCACTGTAAATCCTTCATCTCTCTCTCCCCCCCGCTGCGCTTCTCTACGCTCGCAATTTCCTCCAACTTTTCTCCTAGCCTACCTTCATTGTTGGTCACCGTGAACGGGACGATAGCACAATTTGTTTCGTGCTCACACCTAAGTGACGTGACAGTGGTTTCTGTCAATTTGTCCTATTTTTAGACTACAGCTATAAGAACTCAATTGGATTGACAGCAGCAGTCAACGCTCAGCCAATCCCAGGGCGGCATTTAGCTAATCTGTCGGTTCCATCATTGGTGACACGTATTGTTCCATTTTAGTTCTACTAACCCAAATAATGTCCATTTGTTAGATATTAATTAGTTTTGCACCTAGGTTTTAGTTGCACAGGAACCCTGCAGAAGGATAGCTTGCTACTCGTTTTGAATCAAATGGATTTCAATGTAGCAAATGTGTAATCTAGTGCGGGGTTTTCTTATAAATCAGTGTTCAATTCAGAGGCATGGCTGAACTAGTATGTGTTAGATTATTAGACCAGGCCTGTTCAGTTTGGATTGTGCTCTGGACCCAAAATCTAATTTCTTTAGGCCTATAGGCCTATCATATAGGCTACATTAGATCAATTGTGTGTAATTGATGTTAACGTGGCATAGGCTACTTGTGCCATGTCTGTGTCTACGCATTGCCTGACCAAACCAAAGTTATATTTTCAAAAATGAAGGTTAAAAAAAAACTTTTTCACCTCGGTTTAGATTTCACATTTTAAGACTAGTCATATTATATTAGTCCTATATTATTTCTTATTTTATTTCATTTTGTTTAATGTACTTTATAATCAACAAGTTAGGTGAACAATTCAAGTCACAAACTGACGTGTCAATAGCGCCATAGTCAATAGACATTCGTCCAGAAGCAGTAGCCTGGGCTGTTGTAGGTTACAGTGTTGCAAAATCCCACTGAGCGAAACGTTTATTGAAGTTGCGGTCTTGAATGTTGCTCAGCATCGTAAGGTTTCGACGACATCGGTATGAAATGGCAGAAACTGCCTGTGTCACGAAGCACAAAGATAAGGTCACCTCGTTTTGGGTTACCCGGGCGATGGCTCGTCATACAGTCAGAGCGGAGCGCAGCCCTGCGCCGGCGGGTACAGTAGGCTAGGCTAGGCATGGTTTTGCAGCCAAATCAAAGTGGGATAATGCTTATGTCTGAAACACATATTTCAAACAACTTTCAAAGCACGATATCAAAGAGTTGCCTATGTGTAAATGCCATAGACTAAGCTTATTAGACCTAGCTAATATTGTGCATTATGATCCAAAGACAGGTCTACATACTTTTGTGAAAATTATCCTAATTACTACTTTGTTTGGAGTTGAGTCACATCAGAACGAACTCAAGATACAACGTGGACACAGAGAATGTCGATTTCTAACACTAGTGGCAACCTGGGACACCTCTGGGCGGGCCAGTCATCATAAACGAGCTGCCCTGAAATACGTAGTACACATGTATTCTGCAGATCCAGGCCTGCTAGTGGAAGGAAACGCAGTGGAGCAAGAGGGTGTCTTGCAAAGGAATAAATAATATATTTCTTCAAACATTCTGTTGTATATTTCAGGGGACGATCGGCTACCGCACTTTGACAGTTTTTTGATAAAGTCACGCATTCTTTTGGAGAGGGGTGAGTGTGATTTTAGTGAAGGCATGTTATTGTTAGCCGTGGGGGATGGTATGAGTGACCATTGGCGATACTGGACTCGTTCCATTTTTCATTCCTCGATGTGTATTTACCTGTGTTGTGTGTCTAGCTGGGTTTTGATTGAATGGAAAACGGACCGAATATGAATGTCATTCAAATTCCAGCGTTGCACGGTTGATATTCAGTGCAGATATTGTCTTATAATGTGTGGTTTGCTATGAATCACATCGATCGCGGGATAATAATTCGTTGCTCAAAACTGAATCGTCTATTACAAGGTTATAACGCGGATACAGTAGCCATTCACCCATCCGTCGATCCAGTGCTCATTTGTGGTGAAGCTTTATTCTACACTGTCATATTGTCTGGAAAGCTTAATTGTCCAATTCAGGTGTGTGAGAAGCCCCACTAGAAACAGGAGTCCATTAACCTGCTTCCTGAGCTGACCTGGCTTCTTCCTGCATTCTGTAATAATGAGTTTCGCATCATCTGCTTGCACATGAATACAGGCCCAGTAAAATACAGAAACAGACAAAAATGTAATCATCGACTGTTCATTGTCATAATTTATTTTTGATAGTCGTCCATATTGTATACAACTAGGCCTACACAATTATAGGTGGTCAGGCCTATTTAATATATGCTCAGATGCTACTGTAGGCTTGATTGTACTATAACAATGTGAGTTATAGTGTGAGGCTACGTACGTGGAGGCTGTTGGCTCTGTATGCATATTGGAGTG
>NC_140262.1:4919755-4949755 GCF_949987555.1 Borostomias antarcticus
GATGTCATAGTTGTCTTCTCTGATGTCATAGTTGTCTTCTCTGATGTCCTAGTTGTCTTCTCTGATGTCATAGTTGTCTTCTCTGATGTCATAGTTGTCTTCTCTGATGTCATAGTGGTCTTCTCCGATGTCATAGTTGTCTTCTCTGATGTCATAGTTGTCTTCTCTGATGTCATAGTTGTCTTCTCTGATGTCATAGTTGTCTTCTCTGATGTCATAGTTGTCTTCTCTGATGTCCTAGTTGTCTTCTCTGATGTCATAGTTGTCTTCTCTGATGTCATAGTTGTCTTCCCCGCCTCTCAGGACCTGAAGCCCAGTAACATCGTGGTGAAGTCCGACTGCACGCTGAAGATCCTGGACTTCGGCCTGGCCCGGACAGCGGCCACCGGCCTCCTCATGACCCCCTACGTGGTCACGCGCTACTACCGCGCCCCTGAGGTGATCCTGGGCATGGGCTACCAGGCCAACGGTGAGTCACCCAGTGATCGGCGGAGGGCTCGGCCAATCAGAGGGCTGCGCTGCGGAAACGCCCCCCCCCTCCACCGCATGCTCCTCCCACTGGGTCCTGAGGGCACATGCACGCACACACTCACGCACACACACACACACACACACACACACACACACACACACACACACACACACACACACACACATGCACCCTCCACCTCTGTCCCGACCCTCACTAATTGCACACTGAGAGATATTAGCATGCCTGGCAATGCATTGTGGGATACTTCCTGTTTGGTGCAGCTGTAGGGCTTGTATTGTGTGTTTTATTAAGAGTCTGTCCAGAGAGAGACTAAGTCCAGAGAGTTGGACTAAATGCCAGAGTGGACCCAGTCAGGTTTGCATGCTCTAGCTCACCCAACGCCGCCTTCCGCACGTAGCATTCCCTCGCCAGAACGCCCCGCCCCCTATGCAGATGAGCTGGGGCGTGATATCGTCTAAACCGTTGGACTTGGGTTTGTAATGCGATGGAAACACAGGCTACGAGAGTGAAAGTCAAGAAAACAGGCCAGCGTCGAGTGTAATGTTTAGCTGAGCGCTTTGGCAATAGGCACCTTTTGGTTGACCGCAATTGACCCACCGACTTTCCTTCTGACTTGTTGCTTCGCTTGTGTCTCCCTCCTCCTATGCCGCTCATATGTAGTGGATATATGGGCTGTGGGCTGCATTATGGCAGAAATGGTTCGCCACAAAATCCTTTTTCCAGGGAGGGATTGTATCCTTACGCTGCTTGCAGCCGTTTCTGCTACTTGAGCGGGAGAAAAAACATTCTTTCCTTTCTGTATTTCTCTCTTTCTTTCTTTTTTTAAAGTCTCGAGTCTCAGAGGACTGCAGAGATCATGCTCAACGAGAAAGTGTCAAAAAATTATATTTCTCTGAGATGCCTGACACCAATTCACCTCACGCACACACACACACACACACACATACTCACACCTCCACTTTCTCACACCGTCTCCCGCAACCACCTCTCACCCCCCCTGAGCAGATAGTGCTAGTTCAGAGCACCTCGCCTCACCCAACCCCGAACACCTCCTAGAATTCAGAGCGCTTTGCTCTTTCATCACTGAGAAGTGCAACCCTGTCTGATCTCTCCCGGCGCCCCTGTGCCCCTCGACAGAGATTCAGACAAGGAGACTTTTTTGTCGAAGCAGGAAATAGATGATGCTCAGGCACAGGATTCTTATCCAAATCATAAATTGATGGATTGGTAAAATGTCCTGTTTTACAGACCTGTAATTTGGCACTTTCATATAAAGAGACTGTGGTTTGCCTGATATACCTGTCTGACAGGGCTCAACAGATATGGCTGCCAGTACATTTGTCTCAGTAGCGCTGTATATAACTCCATCAAATAAAGTGAGAGTATTCAGGCCGTTCTGCATTTCATAATACAGTTTCTGACCTCATCTCTCAAAGTCCAGCTACAGTAGTCTAAAGGCATCGAACATCGATGATATAACTAGTTTTCCATCATTCCTTCGGACGCTGACAGCGGTTGGACACCAGAGTGCATGCGGCCATTTTCTTTGTTGCATTCACACAAACGTCACCCTGTTTGCATCGTCTTCTTTTTGTTATTGTTTGTTTGTTTGTTCATTTGTTTGTTGTTTTCAGTTGTTGTTGGTTTGAGTCCTGCATGCTAATTTGGTTGTCATTTCATTTTTCAGTTGATGTCTGGTCTATTGGGTGCATCATGGCAGAAATGGTCCGAGGTAGTGTCTTGTTCCCAGGCACAGATCGTATCCTTACCTGGACCCCCCCATCAGCCAGCCCTCCATAGTGTCCCTGTGCGTGTGTGTGTGTGTGTGTGTGCGTGTGTGTGTGTGTGCACACACGCGTGCGTGTGGTGTGTCTTGCTACGCGGTAGTTACAAAGCATTACAGAGTAGGGGTCTGTGATCTAGGGTCGAGGGTCTAGGATCAGTTGTTCCTTTTAGATCACGCTGAATACGAAGCATCATACAAACAGAGGCACCTGATCCTAGATCAGCACTCCTACACAAAGATGCTTTGTAAATACAACTAAGGAGACACGTGCATTCTTCTTTGTGTCTATGTGGTCCACTACGACCAATGTGGGATGTGATTTTTCCTGACCAATTAGGAACTTCTCACACAACCGAAATTGACAAAACAATTAATCCCATATTCCCGATCCACGTCACAGGTAAGAACGTCCCATGTCATGATCACATCTCTAACCAGAGAGAACACTGACAAGCCCCCCCAAGGTTCCCCCCCGCCCACCCACCCACCCGTCAAAGCCGTATGCAGTGTGTTTTTCTTAACCGCTGTCAATAAAGATATCGACCAATGGAACAAGGTGATAGAGCAGCTGGGGACTCCGTCTCAGGAGTTCCTGATGAAGCTCAACCAATCGGTGAGGACCTACGTGGAGAACCGGCCTCGCTACGCCGGCTACAGCTTCGAGAAGCTCTTCCCCGACGTTCTCTTCCCTGCCGACTCGGAACACAACAAACTGAAAGGTACCAAGCTGGTCAGCTGTTCGTTCTTACCAATAAAGTTGTATTCTGTGTGAATCCTGAACATTCCGTATGTTATGTCTTTATGACTCAAAGCAAAGTAAGGAAAGTAGCTTAATTCGGCTTTAGGTTGCAAAACCTTCATCAGAGCATATTGCCTTCATGACTGGAAATCCCAATTGAACAAATCAATTATAGATTGGATGCACAAATGCCAAACAGTTTTTTAAGCAGCTTTGAGTGTAATAGATTTTTCTCCTTGTGGTACATCGACTCGATTATGTGAAAGACAATTGGCGATCCTGCAGCGATAGTCTCTTTAAATCAGCATTAATGTGCGGCCCTCGTTAGAGCTTGGAGCATTACTCTGCGTTTGATTCTAATCATGTTGGATGGCGGACTCCAATTCCTGGCCCTCTGGACAAATTGAGCGGTACAGTGAATGTCAGAAGAGTGGAAGAGCGAGATAGAGAGAGATAGAGAGAGAGATAGAGAGAGAGAGATCTGCCCATGCCATTCATTTCTCTACTCGTCCCAATTGCCTTGCAGCAAGTCAAGCCAGAGACCTATTATCAAAAATGCTGGTAATAGATGCATCCAAACGGATCTCGGTGGACGAGGCCCTGCAGCACCCCTACATCAACGTTTGGTATGATCCGACTGAAGTGGAGGCGGTAAGCACGTGTGTCCCATTGTGTGGGTGTGGAGGGGGGGGGTTCTTTTGTTAATTGTCGCCTCTCTCCAGTGCTGAAATGCCTATTGAGTGTGTGTGAAAGTGTGTGGATACTTAGCGACAGCGAGAGGGGCAGCAAGTCAAAAACCTTCATGCACAAAATTAGGGAAAGTTTATCGTTCTGTCTGCAGAGGAGAGGAGAAATACAGTAGCTTTAGGAAGGAAGGAAGGAAGGAAGGAAGGGAGGGAGGGAGGAAGGGAGGGAGGGAGGGAGGAAGGAAGGAAGGAAGGAAGGAAGGAAGGAAGGAAGGAAGGAAGGAAGGAAGGAAGGAAGGAAGGAAGGAAGGAAGGAAGGAAGGGAGGGAGGAAGGGAGGAAGGGAGGAAGGGAGGGAGGGAGGGTGCGTGTGTGTGTGCGTGTGCGTGTGTGTGTGTGTGTTTGAGCAATAGATGAACACTGTGCCATTAAAGCTGAAAAGCCCTAAAAAATATATCTTTAAAAAAATAAATGAATATTTAAATGAATATTTGAATGTGTTTTGTTTCAGCCTCCTCCTCTGATCACCGACAAACAGTTGGATGAGAGGGAGCACACCGTAGACGAGTGGAAAGGTAGGAAACCAAAACCTCACATCACCCCAGCAAAAGACAATGTTTAAACAGCATTGGAAATGAAACGTTTTTCTATGAAGAATCTCAATTTGCTGGACAGTCATAATTTAGTTTAGATCTCATCTTTGGGTGTGTTTTTAATCTGTCCAGTTCACTTAGTAAATCTACAAAGTCACATACATCCCTTTTCTCCCGTAGCTGTATGGAGCGAACGGCCTCCTCTTGTCTTAACTGTCCTGTCAGTCTGCTGTGTGCAATGCAATGTGTGTGTGTGTGTGTGTGTGTGTGTGTGTGTGTGTGTGTGTTACCATGTGTCGCCCATTACACGTGTGTTGGTTGCTGTGTGACAAATAAAGATTTCTTCTTCTTCTTCTTCTTCTTCCACTGTGAGAGAGTGATAATGACACCAGCAGACTCCCACCTGGGCTGATGGAGCTCGTCAGTGTTAATTGGCTCCATCTGTCACCTCGCTGCTTCCCTGTTGCACATCGCTCGCATTGAAAAACAGTGTTACTGTACCTGGGATATACCTGTTGTGTTTCTCACCACCCGCTGTTGTGTTGCGTGTTCCCGTTCCAGAGTTGATATACAAGGAGGTGTTTGACTGGGAGGAGAGGACGAAGAATGGCGTGATCAGGGGTCAGCCTGCCTCTCTAGGTTAGTCCAGAGACAGTATCGTCCTCTACCGTCTTAAGACTATCCTCTTCCCCTCCGGAAGCAGAGAGCGAAGGCTTTGGGTCACCTGACTGGGTGCGTTCCCTCTGTTTCTCATAGCACAGGTGCAGCAGTGAGCGGAGGCTCCCAGCAGCAGCAGCAGCAGAGCCACCCCTCCACCTCGTCCTCCGCCTCCATGTCCACCGAGCCCACCCTGACCGACACGGACAGCAGCCTGGACACGGCCACCACAGCAGGGGGCCCGCTGGGCTGCTGCAGATGACTATCAACCTGTCCTCCCGGCTCCGCCTCTAGCCCCGCCCCCGTCCCCGCCCCCGCCCGGACACGGCCCCGCCCCCTCCGCTTGTCTTCTATGGTGTAGCGTTTAGGCCAGTTTTCGCTGTTTATGTGTTTGTTTTCGAAAACGAACAAAAGAAAAAGTTTTATTTTTATTTTTTCCGAACTACTACTACAGAGTCTTTTTAGTTATTTGATTTTGTTTTTATTTTCGGTCAAGGCTGTAATTTATTGTGGCATATCTTAGTTTTTTTTTGTTTTTGGGAACCTAAGAATGAGAACATTATGATTTCACTACGCTTCGGTTTCTTAACAGATTATGACATTTTTTTGAGAAACATGTAAAAGCTTTCATGTGACTTTTGATTTCTCTGTAAAATCATTTATTTTACTTTAAGCTACTGTTATTTCAACTTGCCATATCAATGTAGAATGAGTTTGTACAGATTTTATGGTAAATACAGTATATATTTTTTTTTCAATTTGAGTTTGCGGTGAGCCATTTTTACCATAATTTAATTGATAAATGTATGATTTTAGATCTTCCCTTCAGAATCGTAAAATTTATTTTGCCTATTTTGATTCTCACAGATCAGATATTGTGTATAAAAAGAAGTTTCCTCTTGTGAGTCACTACTTCCTTGTAAAAAGTTTCAAGTTTATGAAAGCTTTATTTTTTGCTGTCTTCTGTTTAGTTTTAGTCTAAAGATCTCAAAATGCTGTTAGATTCCTGAACCATTTTCCCTATGGGATATTAGATGAAAAGTCCCCCTTTTCAGATTTTTCATTTTCCTTTTTGGTAGGCTAATATTTGACCGAAAAGGTGCAGTTAGGGTAACTTAAGAGCTTCTGATAATGATTATCATTGGTTTTCTTTTGTCTGCACTGGTTTTGTGACATTACCATTTTCTACACGTGGATCTTGTTTTGATTGAGAGGTTTATGCTCGTCTGGAGGACTGAGATATGTGGCTAGGAGCTTGGTAACGGATGAGAAGGGATCTGTAAAATAACGCTTGTGAAATGGAGGAGACGGTAGGTAGATGTCGGTGAAGGTAGTCTGAGCAGGGAAGTAAGAGATGGTTGGAGGAGGTGGTGATATTTGGAGGGATGGAGATTCTGAAGGCTGCTTGAGCAGAGAAACTATAAAAGATCTGGTTCATACTATTGTATCACAATGCTGATAGTGTGATTGATGATTTGTGATTTTAATGTCAGATTATGGTGTGAGTAAAGTCAATTTGGAAATGACTGATATCAGAGAGTTATAAGCTGGATATCAGATAAGGAAATTGGCTACCTGCATGCATGTGTGCACTAAATCAAATTACACCTTTATTCTTAGTATGTTGATAAGAACCATGACTAAATCAGACGAATCGTTGCTGAAATGATTCTTAACTGTATGCAATAATGGTGTCCTTCCACGGTGTGTTTTGAGTTTGCTTTTAAAAGATAAAAGTGCCTGTAGTTTGTCAAGCATTCATCCCTAGGAAATGAGAAGTAGTCTGCTTAGAGGTAAACGGTGTCTAAAAACAAGTTAATCACATGTGAGGCGGTTGTTGTCACAAATGTATTGTATATTTTTCTACTGCACCAGTTTTGACCCTAAAGTTGGAGAGAAGAGTCTTTTGAGAGAGGTAGTGTGGTAATGTATGCTTCCGAGTGTTTTAGCACACAGGTTTAATCATTTTAACTGGATGGTTTTATCAAGGTATTTCATCAAAGTAAAAATGACAGAATATCTTTTCTATAACAGAGACTGATAGGCTTGTTGCTATGGTTTCGCAGCTTTATACTTTGCATATTAAGAATTTTTAAAAAGTGCTGATTGTAGGAGAGGGAAATGATTCGATTATCCTCTTTTCCAATCTAATTTGAAAATCTAAATGAACCAAATTGTTTGTGTTAAAGGTCTATATGGCTGTGGTATTGTATCCGTAGAGGGTGTGTTCCAAAATGCCTGCCCTGGTGGATTGTTGTTTCAGAATGTATCATGACATGTAATTGGTCATTTGGGAAGGGGAACTGTGTTGTGATTGGTAGGGGAAAGTGACAGTGGAGAGGAGCAGCCAATGATATGTATCTGTTAAAGTAGTTCAGTTGTAACACAAGAAGATAATTAATCAGAAAAGAACACCTTTTAATGTTGTTTTAAAGTGCTCTTAATTTTCTTAGCCCAACATACAGTACAGGGATACAATTGGAGTTTTATTTGAACATATTTTTCTTTTTTTTTTGCTTTTTTATCGCATCTCTCTAAAATTGTAATCATGGTGATTTAAGTAGACTTTGATGAACTACCTCACACTAAATTTCTACCAGTTCTTGGATACCTTAGTTGCCCACAGAATTAGCTATGGAAGACATGTGAATAGAGATTCCATTATTTATTTATTTGAAAGTGTACTATTGTCAATGTTAGGAGACTTCTAGTTTTGTACATTATGTATACTTCACCTAGAAGTAAAGAGAACTGTTTATGTAAATTTCCTTTTCTTTTGTTTTAGTTTTTTTCTCTTTTTTTTTCTTTTTTCTTTTACAGTTCATGTGCAATACCTTCTGCAAATTGTGCTAGTAGTAAGTAATGGATCTAGCCCATGTTAGTAGTATGTTTCTGAAGGTAGAGAAGTGTTGGTACTGTCAATCCATGTTTTCCTTTTTTTATGAATTATTAGGATGATTCTCTGTGACTTGTTTATGGTCATGATGTTACGTGATCAGTCTTACCTTTCCCTCCAACCGACGGCCAGAGGGGAGTTGAGAGGAAGTGACATCACGCACGGCCGTTTGGATTTTGATGTGGTAAGGCCAAAATAATGTTAATAAACAAGAAAAAAGACAAGTTAATGCCTAAAACAAACTCATATATGTATGGTGCTGGTTTGTAATGTTTGCTAGTGAAGCCAGCCATGCAAGTAGTTAAGAATTCCTGGCTCTGCGCGTCCCTGAAACCGCAACCAATGAAAAGTGCACTACTAGAATAAATGCACTGGGATCAGACGATGCCAACTTAAAAAAAAAAACACAACAAAAAACATGTACTGCAAATAAAAGAAATACAATTTGAATCATGTGACCCTGTGTCGTTGCTATCATCAATCACTGTCACCACAGTCACTCCTCACAGAGCTTTCCTGCTGGACTTGCAGTAAATAAAGAACAACTTAATCAAGACAAAACAACTCAGTCAAGACCAAACAACTTAATCAAAACCATTCTAAAGTAAAATGACTGCAGTTTGTGTTTATTTGCATAATTCTACTTCCATTACAGTTGTGTTTTAGATCCATAATAAATAAGCACCATCTAAGTCCTCAGACATACAGTATAAGACATGTTTAATATGAAACCGGGGGCTTGCAGGAACATACAGTAGACGAGGAAGATGAACTCTTCAGCTGCTGTCCTCAAACAAGGCAATAACTACAGACTTCTCTGAGCGGGAAAAAGGCCTTGATAGAAACACCACTTTGTAAACATAAGCATACTGTATGGACAGCACATTAACATGGTCAGAGAGTAACAAAACTATTTTATAAAATGTAAAAATAATAAGTTATGAAAATTACAGTCACATTGTCTTGAACAGAGAGCACTTTTTCACAATAGTCTGCTGCATATAGAGCTAGTCTGGTTGAAGTGTTCAGGTCTTAGTGGTTATAATAGTCTGAACGAGAGAGATTGGTAACTACCTGTATCAACAATTTCACCACATGCAACGCTCACAATAAATAAAACCTATAGGAATTTCCTTGGAGATGTACTGTATATAAATTGTTCACTATGCATTCAAATCTATTCATCAACATCTTTTAATTTGACTTTTAACTGGACAGGGCTGGCTTGATCAACAACTACATTCACTAGATTATACATTCTTAACTCAAGATTTTCATTCAATTCACAATTGGCACCTTTCATCACAAATGTATTTTGGGGGATGTCTATTTGCCTTTCAGAATTCTGCATTTTATGATAAAATAATGAAAAGAACGATACAGCCAGGCATCACTGACTGGAATGGATCTCACCACTGGACAAGCAGGCATAATAATATCTTTTATTTTTCCAATTCAACACCTTGACCCTTTTTGAATTCTCTAAAAATGACTTTCCTTCCTCCACTCCTGGTTATCTCTGATCGAATGGATCGTAAAAAACATGACTGGCGTCACAGCTGATACCAATCTCCTCATGTCAGATCAGTGATTTTTCTCAAGTGAAGGAGAAAGGAAGATTTTTTTTGATTTTTTATTATTATTATTTTTTTGAAAATCAAGCCGGGGGGGAACTTCCTGGTAACTACTTCCTCGTTACTTCAAGGGCAGTGGGTCAGCTTCATTTGCCAAAACCAACATGGCTTCCAGTTCTGGACTGAATTTCCCAGAGGCATCGTAGCGCTACGTTCATCGTACGATGAACGTAGCGCTAAAAAACATAGCGTACGATGAACGTAGCGCTACGATGCCTCTGGGAAACGCAGTCCTGGTCCTTAACAGAGGCTGGCTTTGGTATCACTGTATCAGCAGTATGGCCCCCTAAACATGTAATGCTGTACTGTAAGGTAGAACCTCCTTGTGTAGAGGCAACAAACTGAATTTTATAAGCTTTATACAGTATGTATATGCCCTTGTACAGTAGCCTACATGATCAGGCGGCATTAGATACACTGTATAAATGCTTAAAGAATTATGGCTAATGCATATTCATTACTATAGTAGTTTAAACCCTGATCTTTACATTAATGGTGCACCAACATTACTGAGGGCCAGAGTGAACCTAGGGCCAATGTTTGTCACGGAACAACATGGTTCCATATTCCATCAACATACCCGTTGTGGTACAGAGAGGCACACTTATGAGGCCTGAGGATTCACAACAAAAACATCCATTCACTGGGTCCACTTACCACCGAGTCCCATGTAAGACAGTGACGGTCCCCAAACACTTAGTACCCAACACCTTCAACATCCTACACCTTGAGCATCCACACCTCAGAGAGTCCCAGTTCAGATATACAAAGGTCGAAGGTCGTAAAGGGAGCACCTTTTCCAAACCCTCGTCGTTGAGGACCTGACCATCGCTGGTCCTTGTCGCTAGTCACGGCACATTTCCATCCAACTTCAATCACCTGTTGACAGATATGGTATGAAAGTACGAGCGGGAGACCTTCATTTCTCGGTAGTCCTTGCAACCAGCAACATCACTTTTCTCCTCAAGCTCTAATTCAGAAGTAGGGTTAGTAGGGTTCCATTCTGACAGGAGTCCTTCACAACCGCAGTACAAAGGCTTTGTTCCCATTCAACCTCAAGCGAGGGTCAGTCAAACGTCACTCGTCCTCGCTTCAAACGTCACTAGTCTTTCGCCCTCAAATGTCACTAGTCCTTGCCCCCAGTGCCAGGTCCCCCAAGGTGGAGAAGAAGTCCTCCATCTCCTTCTCCAGGAGCCGGTTGCGGTTCTCGGCGTCCTGGCGCGCCCGCTCCGAGTTGCGCAGCTTGATCTCCAGCATGCGTTGCTTCTTCCTCTCCTGCTCCATGTCCTGCTCCAGGCGCTCCATCTGGGCGCACAGGGCCGCGCTGGACTCCTCCAACCTCCAGGGGGAGCACACACATAGAGAGACACATAAGAGGGGGTCAGTCTAAAGACAGTTCTCGTCCTACATACTTTCATGTTTGTAGCTTCGATATATACGGTGGATTGTGGCGAGATGGGATACAGCTACGGCCTGTGTAGAAGGCTAGTTCCCATAAATGCAAATCCCGCGGGTTTTCAGCATGCGGCATTTCAGATGGGAAAATCCCGCGGGATTTCAGCATGCGGCATTTCACAGGGGAAAATCCCGCGGGATTTCAGCATGCGGCATTTAATTTCAGTGACTCACCACCGCCAGGTGGCGACTTTGAGCAGATTTAGCGAGCTCAGTGTATTTCTCTAATAGTCTACGAATGAAGACAAGTCTGATCATTGGATCATTAAATTTCACACATTCTATGAAGACCTTGATACACGGCTCGACATAGATGAGTGCCTTGTTCTCAAACTCATCTTTATTCTCCGTCTGGATGTAATCTAATTATTACGAACGTATCTCTCTACCTGACATTGGGACAAGATATCTTGACAGGTATCTGTCAATTTACTAGGAACGAGGTAATACAGTGTGTATTCTATAGCACAGTTAGTAAGCAGCACGTCTTCGCTGTATAGTATTTTAACACAAACAATACAAAAACCAGTCAAACTCATTGAAGGCTTATCTAAAGTGCACGTTTGCAGAGTTTCGATCTCTCCAAGCCTGAGAGAACCTACTTTTTGATGCGGGTCTCGTAGGCGGTCTTCTGCTTCCTCAGCTCCTCGGTCAGTCCCTCCACCATGCTGCTCAGGGCTCCGGAACACCCGTCCCCGTCCTCTGACATCACAATGGTCGGCATGGCAACGGGGGCCGCGGCGCCGTTCCCGGCGTCGCTGCGGCCGGCGCCGCTCGCGCACAGCTCCATGGCCTCGCAGCTGTCCTCCCGCTCCGAGCCCCTCTCCGCCCCCGCCTCCCCCCCGCCTCCTCCTCTCTCCCCCCTGTCCCTCTCCGTCTGGGGGGAGCCGGGCTCCTGCCAGTCCCCCTTCCCTCCTCCTCCTCCTCCTCCTCCTCCTCCACAGTTCTGCCCTGCCACCTCGATACTCCCCGAGTCCGGCACCGAGATCTCGCAGGAGGAAATGGTCCAGGGCGCACTGGAGACACTGGGCACGCTCCCCATGCTGGAGGAGGAGGTGACGTTGTCGTAGGTGGACAGCCTCTGAGAGGAGCCCGTCGAGTCCCTGTCGCGGGCGCGCTCCCCCGACGAGGTGCGCCGGTGACCCCTCAGGGACGAAAGGCCGTTCATCAGCCAGTTCCCACCTCCTCCTCCGCCTCCTCCTCCGGCGGAGGACACGCTCGTGACGTCCGCTACGGATCCTCCCCCCCCACCTCCTCCTCCTCCTCCACCCCCCTGCTTGGCCTGGGTCGGGGGCCGCGGGGCCGACGAGCCCTTGAAGGAGTACTTCCAGGACGGCAGGGTCTTGGCCTGCCTGCTGGGGCTGACCACCGCCTCCCCCTTCCCCGAGGAGGGCGCCAGCCTGGGCGTGGGGTTGAGGTTGGGGCTGGCGGCGGGGGTGACGGCGGCGCACAGCTTGGCGTCCAGGGAGGAGGCGCTGCCGCTGTGGAGCTCCCGGTCCGTGTGGGAGGCGGGACAGCTCTGGAGGTCCTCCTCGGAGATCCAGGCGCCCAGGCTGCGGTGCTGGGGCTGCTGCCCGGGGAGGGTGACCTCCTGCAGGGGCCCGAGCGCCTCCTGGTCCCTCCCCGAGTACAGGCGCTGGTGCTCTCGGATCAGAATGGTCATGAGGTGCTGGACCAGAGAGGTTCCTGAGCAGAACAAGAACAAACAGAGAGATTAACGAATGGAACGTCAAAAGGTTCTCCGATAAAATTTTAAAAAGCCAGCAGGACGAGTAAAAAAATTGTTCTGATCTGATATTGTTCTGCCATGGACCGTTAAAGATGAACTCCAAGAAGTTAATCTGCAATGACAACCAATGTCTACATAGTTGAAAATAAGTCGATCCCCAGATAGCAAGCGGATGTATAATGATTCTGGGCCATATATGGGCCGTAACTAAGCCACAAGGGCCAGATCTGGCCTGTATATGGCCCAGATCCGCTTGCTATCTGGGTCATGTGCACACACCCTCCATGATGGCGACCGGGTCCTCCATCTTGGGCCTGAGGATGTTGGGTCCAAACACTGTGGCCAGGTTCTGAACACTCATCTTGTTCTCAATGGAATGGGACTGGACCTCATCAAGGAACCTAGAACGACAAGGGAAATAATGTGTGTGTGCGTGTGTGTGTGTGTGTGTGTGTGTGTGTGTTTGTGTGCATCTCTGGACCTACTTGCATATGTACTTGAGGAGATTGTAGTTGGCCAGAGGTAGTGTACTGACTTGCTTCCCAAGCTGCTGTATCCCCTGAGTGAACAGACGACAGATTGTATTACTGTCTCTCACACACACACACACACACACACACACACACACACACACACACACACACACACACACACACACACACACACAGGTCTCTTACCTCCTCCTCGTCTTTGGACAGCAGTTGGGCACAGGAGAGGAAGTCGTCGTATTTGGAGAAAGGAATCACAGGCTCGGGCAGCTCCCGCAGGTAAAGCTTCAGTAAGGATGCCACCGTGTGGACGTCTGTGTTACTGCAGGAGGGCAGACGGATAAATCGGAATTGTTGTCACAAAAACATGTTGATCTATAGATAGAAAATGCTTTGCACATTGTATGGCTAGGACATTCGGCGACAGTGAAAACAATTAATTTAGAATTAATTTTGATTCCAATATTCTTTAGCCTATTATTCAATAAAGAATGAAAGCAAGTTACACTTGCAGTCTACCTGTCAAACAGAGGCTTGTCTCCACAGTCGAAGGCCTCCTGTAGGTCCTTCACCAAGTTGGCTTGCCCCGGCATTCGAAACAAGCCTTCTTCATCCAGACCCCTCTCTCTGATGAAGTCCACACACTGCTCCACCAGGAGAGGGGCCAGACGTGGACCGAACTTCTTCTCATACTGCACCGTATCCTCTAGACGCTGGCCAAATATCCCTGTTCACACACACACACACACACACACACACACACACACACACACACACACTTTGCGTTTAGAATTTCATGTTTTGTGCTTTCATCACAAGACTCTAGATTAAATGCTTTTGACTACACTATAAAGCCTCTATAAG
This sequence comes from Borostomias antarcticus, assembly GCF_949987555.1. Classification (NCBI taxonomy): domain Eukaryota; kingdom Metazoa; phylum Chordata; class Actinopteri; order Stomiiformes; family Stomiidae; genus Borostomias; species Borostomias antarcticus. Next base: position 4,933,775 of record NC_140262.1, read on the forward strand.
AATTACATAAATCTGTCCCACCGTCAACATCTATAACCGTATTTTATTATTTATAAAGACTTATGAACCTGTCAATACCCCTGGAGAGGGCAGATTGAAGCGACCCTCGTCTACCCAGCAAACACGCAACGTCAGGGAGACGTTCAGATCACGTCTTAATAACGTCCGTCGGTCTGAACCCCGTGTGTTCGTCTGCTGGACCCCTCAATATTCACACGTCTGGCTTGGACCCCTCTAAGACGTCTGTGGACGTGCAGAACGGGTTCAATATCTGAACGTCTAAAAAAACTTTCATTCTCGCTCCTAATTGGATGTCTTTGGACGTCCGAAAAAGACGAAAAAGACATCTAAAATACGTCTTTTAGACGTGTCTTTGCTCAGTGGGTAGGCCTCTCTCACCTGCTGATTGGACGCAGCAATCACAACGTGAAGACAATTCGCAGTAGTTGTAGTACGTCATGGAGCACGAGCTACACACCGGCAGATCGAGCTTCTCATTCATAAATCCACGCTTCTCAATCAACGAGGGTCGCCGTGATCATTCAAAACAATCTAGTCCGTGCATCTGACACGGGTTTCTCATTAGGGTCAATCAGCACATCTAGAAACCGGTAAGGCGACCGAATCAAGCACGAAGGTGGACAGGCGACACAGGTATGCTACACCGTCAGACCCAAGTGACAAAACGCCAGCAGACTGGACACGAGAATGTAAATAGCAGATATAGGTCACGGGTTATGGATGCAGAAGGCCTGTTCCCGTTAACGACAGTCCCATAAGTTGGTGACAGTTCTATTCTTGATTGGGAGTTGAGAACTGAACGCCTAAACTCGAGCCGATGGAAATGGGACATGCTATTCTGCTCTATGCACAAACGAGCAGAGTTCATTTGAATCTTATCAGAAATGGTCTCTACCCACTGAGCAAAGACACGTCTAAAAGACGTCTTTTAGATGTCTTTTTTGTCTTTTTCGGACGTCCAAAGACATCCAATTAGGAGCCAGAATGAATGTTTATTTTTTACGTTCAGATATTGAACCCGTTTTGCACGTCCACAGACGTCTTAGAGGGGTCCAAGCCAGACGTGTGAATATTGAGGGGTCTAGCAGACGAACACACGGGGTTCAGGACCGACGGACGTTATTAAGACGTGATCTGAACGTCTCCCTGACGTTGCGTGTTTGCTGGGTATGCACAAACGAGCAGTGTTCATTTGAATCTCATCAGAAATGGTCTCTAATTTGCAACGTAATTGAATTTTAAATCCCAGCAATGCACACTACTCGTTTGACACCAGACTCTGAACTATTCATGGAAACAAACTGACCCCAAACAGCGTTCACTCATATTTTGGGGTCCATTTGGGGTCCAAACAGGAATTGTCATCGTCTGCATATCGTCATAGGCTGATCTTTACTCCAGTGGACACAATAGTGCCAGCCAGCCAACTACACCCCAGTTGGATATTAAAAATACCGATATGAGATGAGCGCTGATGTCAGAGATAGAGAGAGTTTATCTCCACACTCTATCATCCTCCTATTAATAACGCTCTTTTTGTAACATAAAACCAGGATATCCAGCTGCTTCCCTTGGCCAGTTCACACCCAGCCTAGTTATATTTATGGACCCACGACCAATACAGTAGCCGTAGCCACACTGTCGCAAGGGGACACGGGACCCCAAGACTTGGGTCTCCTAGGGCCCTTCTTGGAGGAGGAGGTAGACTGTCCAGGTCGTAGATCACTCTGTGTCTCTGCCCAGTCTGTCTCTCGAAGTAAAGCTAAGTATAGTCAGGGAACCCCTCAGTAATTCATGGTACTTAGAACATCTCAGAAACTCATCTTCACCTCCTCCAAAAGGCGCCCAGATGACCCTGCGGATGGCCTTCACCCAGTCGTCCATGTCGGTCTGGGAGTTCGCCATGAGGAGGAAGGCTTCATGGCTGATGGCTGCTCTGTCCTTCTCTCCTGTACCACCTGAGAGGAGGGAGGGAGGGAGAGAGAGATAGAGAGAGAGAGTGGTGGAGGGATTGAGAGAGAAGGATGGAGAGTTAATAAAAGGTTGATGAAACTTTGTTGTTTTCTCCACAGCTCTCTACAAGCGTTGGCAACAGAACAGAACTGAACAGCGTCCTCTTGTGGCCGAACAAGGTAGGCAAACGTCAGTCCTGTTCATTCAGTGATTCCAGTTAACCGATGATCAACATATGGTTTATTTGATTAATTTAGCGGGAAGCTAATGTCCATATGTAGTCTTAATAATAAAGAAATAAACACAAGACACAATAATAAACACAGTCATACACACACACCCACACACACTGACCCCCCCCCCCCACACACACACACACCCTAACTAATCCTGGCACCCTATACAGTAAACAGTAAAATACACAACTTCTTCACTGACCTTCGACCCCGGTTCGACAGTTGCACCATTACCCAATCTTACTTCAACGTTTGCTACATATACAGTAGGATATGTGTGTATGAGAAGAAGAAACATCTCTACTAATATCCCTCATATACAGTATATTCATAGCACTGACTGCTGATGTCACTTGTTATTGTAGAAGGGCTCACTGACGATGGCTGGGATGTACAGTCGGCTCACTTACTCTGTCAAATGTGCTTATTGTCAGTCGCTTTGGATAAAAATGTCTGCTAAATGACTCAAATGTAATGTAATGTTTCGCTTTAATTTTGGTGAATAACGTTTTTACCACTAGGTGGTGCTGTTGTTTTACTCAGGCCAGTCGACTCAACGTGATACACTGAAACAGTGGAAATGCTATCCCATTTAATGACAATCGTATTGTAAGGCGCTGGATTCTTCTTTTGGCCCGGTTATCCAGTATTGGGACGCAGGGACTCTCCCTCTCCATGTTCCACAGGCTCATTTAGCCCCGGGGAGGCAAACCAAATACAAACAATGGGGCCATAAAAGTGCCATTGTCACCCAGCTTAGCAAACTCACACCAGTGTGATTGTCACACACAGGGCCAGTCTCAGTGACTACCCTCTCAGGGTCTGTGTGCTCTCTCTCCCTGGACAGAGGGTCTGTGCTGTTCTGATGGTTCACTGACTCCTGACCGGAAAACCCCAGTGATTGCGTTTGCCTTTATAATCATCAGTTGCAATTATCAACTGCTCTGAATGATACTGTACTATTCAGAAATAGAATGATCAGAATTCTTGTTTTTATTTCTGTGATCTTGAATCTTCAAATTGTTTCCTACACCCCGTTATCATTGTAACATACGGTAGTGATGAGTACTCCCTGTAGTTTCACCTACATTTCACTTCAAAAATGAACTTCAGACAGACAGAAAGCAATATTGTTTGTCTGTCGTCTGATCAATAAAGAGTTTAGCGGGGAATTTCAATGTCGCCCACACTCATATATCACTCATACTATGTACAGTAATGGTTCTCCACTGTCTTCAGAGGTTTTCAGTGGCTCTACCAAACAAAGCATTTCCCGTTACATTCAAAGATTAAATATACTACTTCAAAAGTGCTTCCAAAACCTTTCCTTTCACGATTTGGACTACGGTTTGGACAGAGCTTAAAAAAACTGTGGAAATGATCTGCGGAAATATCTCTCAGCTCACCCATGGAGCCAGGTTGAAGTGTGTAAGAGAGACAAACCGAGAGAGATAAGCGTGTGGTGGCTGTACAGACACACAGGAGACCTAAACACAGCCAGCGCTTCCCTCAGAGCCCCTTCTACTGCAGACAGATAACGCGTCAGACTCTCAGACACCAGCCCAAACCGCTCTGGAGGAGAAGAAATACAAAGATCTCATTTGGAGACGTTTCAGATAAAGGAAAGTGGGTTAGAAGTTGTATAAAGTCAGCTCAGTCCTGCTGACTCTGTAGGGAGGCCGTTATTTGATTGGACCTTCGTGTTCCTCCATCGGACAGATGGCGTAGAAGGTCACGTTGAGGGATAATCATTCCTGTTTCTGTAAATGTGACGACTACTGAGGAGAATGAGGAATGGATCTCCAGGGGAAGAGAAGACAGGAGTGGACAGATGGGTTTTTACTGTAGAGGAATGAGTGTCCACTCGTCAGTAGTGGATGGGAACCTTCGAACCCAGCTGTCTGATAGAAGTCCAATAGATACCTACGGTAAACGGCACAGCGTGCGACCAGGACTAGAATCCTCAAGACGATGACGTTGTCCCCACCGTGTCGATTGATAATGCGACGCCAGTCTTGGGTATATTTTAGTGTGACCATGTGGTCATGGTTCCTAATGTTCCGAGAGCCGTGTGGCCCGTGTTGTTGACAGAACGGTCAGTGTTACTAATGTGGTCAGCAGCGTTCATAATGTGATTGATGATTATGCTGTGAAGTGGGGGGTGGATTAACCTCTGCGCAGCATATTATGCACAGCTCTGTGTGAGGAGAAACACACGGGCAGCACGAGTCGAGTTTCCCAGAGGACTGTGGGAACTGGAGTCTAGGAGATTACGTAACACTACACTATCTTCTATACTGTATATATGGCAGGTAACTTTCAATTGTAGTGCTCAACTTTACCTGTTGAACTTTCAGTAATAAATTTAGTTGTTCTCAACCATAAATTCAAAAGTAATAGGCATTTTGAGCAGGTTTGTTTTCTTAGAAACTACAAAACACCTAGTAGTCCTAGTTCTAAATAGTGATTAATCTGTCTGCCCATCTGGGAAACTGCCCCTTGAAGTAGCCAGTGGCAGAAGGTGTTCCTGTACTGTTTCACACTCGCTGACCGTATTGATTAGGGACAAGTGATACTTCAGTCCAGACTTCTCATCAATAAAGTCTGACTGGCCCACAAATGAGAAGAAACTCTTCACAGACAGTATTTTACACATCAAATGAAGAACGCCTAAACCAAAATAACTTCAACTCTGACCCCCACAAGAGCCCTCAGTGACTTGTGTGTTGTTATTACATACTGCTCTGTGTGTACAAAACATTTCTCTCACAGCATACATACTGTATTCTACAAGGGCGTCAATAGCCTAGCTGGCATAGACAACCCTGTTCCCTATCGATTTCATATCCGTGTTCAATCTCAACCTGCACCTGTGATCTCCCAGTCACAAGAAATAGCCAACGCATGCATACACTCTTATCAAACGCCTCCCACAGAGAACACATCAGCGTGTGGATCGTGCGGGATTTGAGCTCTTGCTTCCTGACGTCACGAGCTCCGATCGCCCCACCGAGCCATCGGAGCCACGCGCGGTCACGGCACCGTTACCCGCGAGCGCCGCGCTCAGATCACCCCACCGAGCCATGGGAGCCACGCACGGTCACGGCACCGTTACCCGCGAGCGCCGCGCTCCGATCACCCCCACCGAGCCATCGGAGCCGCGCGCGGTCACGGCACCGTTACCCGTTACCTTGCAGGTGTTCCTTCTTGAGTCTCCCCGGCTTGCAGCAGGCCAGGCCCATGTTTCCCATGTCTCAGTGATGGCGGCCGGCCGGGGTCGGCGCAGGGGTCGCGGCTGGGCCAGCGGGGTCATGAACCGGGTACGTTGACCAATCACAGCCCCTCTGCAGGTAGGAGATCCCAACGCAGGTAGTGGTACTGGGTAGGAGGTGCCAGAGAGGCATGCTCGATGGCAGGCCAAACAAAACCCGAAAAACAAGTCCGTCTCCTTCTGTCTTTCTTTCTTTCTCTTTCTTTCTTTCTTTCTTTCTGTCTTTCTTTCTTTCTTTCTTTCTTTCTTTCTTTCTTTCTTTCTTTCTTTCTTTCTTTCTTTCTTTCTTTCTTTCTTTCACTTGTTCATTCATACATTCTGTTTCTCATTCACCAGCATGGCCAGCAGGTCCGATTCTACAGCTCCCCTAGGGAGAAGCAAATCCCAGAGGCGTGTAAGCTCCAAAAAAGCTCTTCTCTCTCTCCCTCTTTCTCTCTCTCTCTCCCTCTCTCTCTCTCTCTCTCTCTCTCTCTCCCTCCCTCTGTGCGAGGACTGACTTAGAGATGGGCCGTGCTTCCTATCCTTGCCAAACACCCCCTCCACACACACACTGGAAGACAAATAGCCTGTGCTAATCAATCTGGGAGCCTCGGGCTCATCTAGCCTGGTATGCTGAACCGCGTTCACCCGATCCCGAGGCCAAATACACACTTAGAGAAAAAAATGGAACTTTACAGACAATATTTGTAAACCGTTTCATTTAATCTGATGTGTTTTGGCTTAAAGATCGTGACGGGAGTGTAGATATATACACCATGAGGTAGTATACATGCCATGTCGTGGGGACGTTCTCTAATTAACAGTCTCCGGCATTGACATTTTTACAGTCTGTGTCTACTGTATGTTGTTTATGCTTCACAGTACTGGGTCTGTGACGTTGCAGTTGGTCCCTGTGTAGGAAACACAGACATACGTAGCTGCTACTGCAGGGAAACAATGATGTTACCAGTAAAACCAGTAAAACCAATCTATAGCTCCACTCCTCCTGGACTAATAACAGAACATGGAGCTTCTTGTTGCACTTCCCCCTACAGTGCCAGGGGGCTGCTACAGAAGAGCCATTGTGAAATTGTTAAATATATAGTTAAATAGATATTATAATGTCTTATGATGGAGTGAGAAGAGAACTCACATTGTGAGGAGATTAGATAAGGTGGAGTTGGAATGGGGAAGAGAGAGAGAGACACACACACACATGTACACATGCAGTATTGTGTGTGCGCCATTTTACAATAATTAATGAATTAGCTGAAGTGGTCACATTTACCGAGGCCAGTGTGTGTGTGTGTGTGTGTGCGCGTGTGTGTGTGTGCGTCCAGCACCCTTCGCTAACTGTTGTTTCCCAGGTGGCTTAATGGCTTCAAACCAACACAAAAGACAGCTTAGTCTTGACTTGGGCTTTTAAGCAGAGAGAGCGTTTAAAAAAACAAAGATCATTTCATGTTTCCTTTGCTCTGATAGGCTACAGCGCTTCAGTCCCGGTCTCGAACCTCAAGCAGCGGCTTTTCAGATTTCCCGTGCTGTAGTTCGCCGCTTTCATCGTTTACAATGCCGGCATACGGCAGGGCAAGACACGGGACATTATATCTGACCTTGAACGGGCGTATTCACAAACCAATTTAGACTCATTTATATGCCCTTTAATAAAAGAACTCTCTCACAGCCTCATTTGTATGCAAAAAAAATGCTTAGAAAGATGTCTGTCAATGGGGATGTATTTTAGGAAATGAATGGATAAGGAATTTCCTAACTCCTGCCAAATTCTTTGTTTGGGGGTAAAGTCGAGCCAAGCGCATTCATCTCCGTGAAAAGCTTCAGTCTGTCCTGTATGGCTTTTCTGTAGACAGGTCAAGGACCTTCAAATGTCCACGCTAGACATGACTTTAGTGATTATGCATTAGCTAGATGGATGACCAGGGGCTATTCACACACACACACGCACAACACACACACACACGTGCTGCTGTGGGGGGAGGTGTGTGTGTGGGGGGTGGGGGAGTGGGGCAGGTCGCCTAGGGGGTCATGTGACCTCTAGCCCTGTTTGGGTGACCGGGTCTTGGATGAGGCCCTCAACAGCGGAGCGGTACATTTTGTGTGCACAAGTACTCTCACAAGTCACCTGCGTGTAGATCTGAGAGAGACCGGTCCGAACAGCATATCTAAGAGAGATCTACGATGACTGGATAGGTGCTGAAGGATTTCCGCCAGAGGAAGGAGCACTGAACCGATTACCCGTCCCTTTAAATGCTAAGAGGGCTGAGAGAAGCACGGCGATACCTCAGTCGAAGTGTCCCAGGGCTCACAGAAGCTCTTTCTCATCCACAGTATTTGTTTACAACAATCCCCATGTGTTTTTTTCCTGTCTTCTCCTCAGTACAAACGTAGTGGATCGGTAGAGTAACACAACCCTCCGAGCTGAGAGGGGTAGAGAGTTTCATCTAAGCTGATTAGGAGTGTAAGAACGCGGGAGGGACCCCGGTATCTTGTTCCCCGCGGAGACTGAGGTTGTCAGATGGGGAGCGCGTTAGATTTAGGGGGTGTGGAGGGGTGAGGAGGGGTGAGGAGAGGCGAGGAAGGGGCGAGGAGGGGTGAGGAGGGGCGAGGAGGGGCGAGGAGGGGTGAGCAGGGGCGAGGAGGGGTGAGCAGGGGCGAGGAGGGGCGAGGAGGGGTGAGGAGGGGCGAGGAGGGGTGAGGAGGGGCGAGAAGGGTCACTGCACGGGCGGAGTAGAAAGAGAGCAGAACACGGATTGAAATTCAATCCACATTCTATTATGCCCTAGTAGTCCCACTGTTTAAAGAGCCTTTAACGATAATGTGTGTGTGTGTGTGTGTGTGTGTGTGTGTGTGTGTGTGTGTGTGTGTGTGTGTGTGTGTGTGTGTGTGTGTGTGTGTGTGTGTGTGTGTGTGTGTGTGTGTGCGCGAGCGCCTGCGTTGCTCGTTTGTATGCTTGCCTGCCGGACTGTGACTGACCACACTTTCTCAGTTAGGGCTGAATGGATGGTCGCACTCTCCCGTTATATTTACTCACCATAAAGAAAACACACAGACACTCACAGGCCTGCTGGGCACAATAAACAGACCGCCAAACAAACCAAACACAGCCCTGGACAACGCTGTGACCAGCTACCACTATCTTACCTTACCAACTACCATTGGAAGTGACCATAGTTAGCTACCACCATTGCTAACCAATTATCATTGAAAATGACCATAACTAGCTAACGTTACCACCCCTACTCACCAGCTACCGTTGAAAATGGCCATAGTTGGCTACCACCATTACTTACCAACTACCATTGGAAATGACCATAGTTAGCTACCAGCATTGCTAACCAATTATCATTGAAAATGACCATAACTAGCTAATGTTACCACCACCACTCACCAACTACCATAGAAAATGACCATTTGGCTGCGTGGGTCATCTTGAAGTGCTCCTTAGAGGAGCTGAATAAGGGGGTTCTCTGTGTCAGATCTGCCCCAGGCGAAGCTCATGGGTTCCAGACCGGAGAGCCTGCTGAGAGTCACAGGACTAGCCTCTTGTGGTGGTGAAGCTTGGACGCTTCAGAGACAAGCATGACATTTTCCCTTGCTGGAATGCTAAGAGCCACGATGCAACTTGTTGTTGGTATCGGATGACATGAGTTTCAATGCTCTTGGGAAGTACCTCTTTTTGAAAAGCTGTTCACATATGCCGGCTTTAAAATGCATTAAGTGGGTCTCCAGTAAGTTATTACAATATTATGTTATTCTACACCTGATTATACAGAGCATACGGAAAGTACTCACTTTTTCCACATTTTGTTATGTTACAGCCTTATTCCAAAGTGAATTAAATAAAAAAAAATCTCATCAATCTACACACAATAACCCATGACGACGAAGTGCAAACAAAAAGTGATATATATAATATTATGTGTGTGTGTGATATTTCCGTTTTTAATTTTTAATACATTTGCAAAAAAAAACGTTCAAAAAATCAACCTTTTTTCACTTTGTCATTATGGGCTATTATGTGTAGATTGATGAGAAAATCCATTTTGGAATAACGCTATAACATAACAAAATGTGGAAAAAGTGAAGGTGTGAGACTTTCTGGATGCACTGGATGACCTCTCTCCTGACATTCAGCCGTCAGGGTCTGAAGTCTCTCAACAGCGCCCCCTGCTGACTAACCATGCCATGCACAGACCACATCCTTGAATCTCCTCAACATCCTTGAACCTCGTAAACAAACATCCTTGATTCCTTGAATTTCCTTGAATATCTTTGAATCCCCCGAATGTCTTTGAACCTCTTGTCTACCGAGTATCTCGAGTCGGGGAACTCTGACCTGAGAGAGGACCGTTTTACTGTAAAGTTCTGACTGCTCGTCTCACCTGGGACGATTTCAAACAGGAGTCTCCCCGGGTCGTCTGGGTTGGCCGTGAGCTCGTTCACCTGGCATCCTTGCAGGGGTATACAGCCCTGGAGGAGGGAGAGAGGAGGAAGATCAGCTCAACTGTTCCACGTAGAGATGAGAGTTTACCTCATTCACTGAGACACACTCCAGTCATTCATTCGTTCGTTCGTTCGTTCGTTCATTCATTCATTCATTCATTCATTCATTCATTCATTCATTCATTCATTCATTCATTCATTCATTCATTCATTCATTCATTCATTCATTCATTCATTCATTCATTCCCTAATGGAAGTGCATGCCACTGACTATACAGCATGTACTCTATTCTTTTTTTTTTTAATGATATAGGACAGTGTAGAGAGACAGGAAATGTGGGAGAGAGAGAGAGGGGAGGACATGCGGCACAGGACCCGAGCCGGGAATCGAACCCGGGTCCGCCGCGCAGAGGACTAGCCTTCATATGGTGCGCTCCTTACCCGGTGAGCTACCGGGGCGCCCCTCATGTACTCTATTCTTGAAAGGATGGACATTGAGAGAATCTCTTCCTGTTTTGATCAATGTCTTTCACTCGCTGTAACATTGACAGGTACACAGGTTATCGGCAGCAGGTCGATACCCATTTAGAGCAGAGATCAAAGCCAAGTGAGACTCCATTCCAAGAACACGAAACGCCAGCGTGTTCCTGCCAACGAGGAGCTGGCGTCCGTCATCGAACAGGACAGAGCCTGCCAAGACGGCCCCGACCGGAAGCCAAGCTGTCACCACATTAGTCGCCATGGCAACAGATGGCTCGAACGCCAGGGCAGGGTTGTGGGGTGGAGCAGCAACCAGAGAGATAGAGAGAGAGAGGGGGGAGGGGGGGGGGGGGTAGCTCCCTGGGGGGTAGTCGGGCGTGCTCTGAATACTGCTGGTCACGGATGAGAGAAGCCAGGCAACACGTAGGCTGGCTGACATCACCACCGTGCTGAGACCCATCATCATCCCGCCATCGTGACCCATGACCCCCGAGACACTCAGCACCATGGAGATCTGACAGGGTACATCTGGACAATGAGGTAATACAGCCTACTGTAGCTCTTTATTGTGTTACTACTAGCGTCACTAGCGTCGTGTCCAGGGGGCGTGCTTGTAAATCAAGCTGGGGACAGGCTCCTGTCCCGTCTCGGGCCACTAGGCTCAAGAGCCATTGGTTCTCAAGGCTACTTTTGTGTAGATATTTTATTGGCATGCAGTACACCAACTATAGTACCTAACCCCCTCTCCGATCCCCTCACGCCGTGAACCGTTTTCGGCGTGACACTCCGACTCCCAGCAGCCCCTCCGGCGGGCTTCTCTTCTGTGATGAAACACAACCGTATAGATCGCGCCCTCTTTAAAACATTTCCCGATCGCCCTAATTATCACGTCTTTTTCATCTCGGCGGGAGACGGCTTCCAGCTCGGCGATTCGCCGGCGCCCTCCCCCGCTCACATCGATTAGACGGCAGAGGGAGGAGAGGGGAAAAAAAGGGTGAGATTGACACTTTTCCACGCCCCTCCCCCCCCCCCGTCCTCTCAGCTGGGGGGGGGATCGATGGCGGCTGGATGAGTATTGACAGAGTGTGATTAAGAAGGGCCCGTCCGATCCCTCAAGTCGTTTGCCGCTCCCCTGGCTGACAGGCTCAGACGGCGCGAGGGGCGCCGCCGAAAAACAGCGGTCAGTGAGGCGGAGGAGAGGGCCGGATACGGGGATCAATGGATGCGTGGGGATCAAATCAAATCAAACTTTATTTGTAGAGCGCATTTCATACACAGAGGCAACACAATGCGCTTTAAGCGAGCAATGGGAGGGTGGGCATAGGTTCTATACCCCTACATATTCCAGAGGGAAGCAAAAAAACTGTTTCACCCAGGGGCCAGAAAGGTGAGCTGTAAAAATTCTTCCCTGACCTCTCTCACGATCGAGCAAGCTCCTGGGAAACGTTTGTCTATTGGCTAAGAACATATACAGAGCAGTAAACATGGGCTTGATACTTCATAAGAGAGATGTCATGGGGATGTTTATGGCTGGTATGTTAGGAGATGATCACAGAGCAACACTGGGCAGTGTGGACAGAACCATGAGGTGAACCCGGGTTTGAGAACCAGGCCGGCCCTGCTTGGAGGGACCAGCGTGAATGGGAATCAGCTGTGGGAGTGAGTGGGGTGGAGTGGGGTCTAGGTTGGGCCCTACCTGCGGCTTGGTCTCCTCCTCGTCCTTGTAGAAGAAGAGCTGGTCGGAGCGCAGCACGAACCAGCGGAGCTGCCAGTTCTTCATGATGCTCCGCTGCTTCTTCAGCCAGCCGGCCTTGAGCGCCCCCTCCTGGAGACCGGGGGAGGACGGCCGGCACGAGCCCCGAGACACCTCCCCCATCACCATGCTCTTGGACCTGGCTGCTGGCGCACACACACACACACACACACACACAGACGCACACGGGAAAGACAAATGAATATAGATGCATGTACACGTACACACACACACACACACACTCCCTGCCCGGGCCCATAGCCCCAGGCCGAGCCCTTGTCCCCTGGGAAGGTCCGCAGGAACCAGGCAGACATACTGCGCCTCAGGTGAAAGCCGTCGTCCCGTCTGAAGCCCTTGGAAGAGGCGTTTTATTGTCTGCTCTCTCAGACCATTAGAACAGCCGGGCCTTTTGAACTGCCATAATAAGACCTCCTGGGACCGGCTGTGGTTCCATTGTAACTGGAGCTCCGACAGACAGGTCTCTCCAAGATAGAAGAGACCGATAAACGTCTCTCTACTCACCTGGTCTCCGTTAGCCTGTCTGTACCAGATTCTCACAGAGAGAAATATCAGAATATATATCTATAAGCCGTTATTTTTTAACTGTAATTCATCTTTTGCTAAATCAAAATGTGAAAATCTGAACTGACGTTCGACTACTAACATCTTTGTCCTGATGGAATACACCCTTAGCAGCAGGGGCCTTTTCCTGGGGTGTAATTCTATCGAGGCAAACAAGATAAGGCTATTGGGTGATCATGTATAATTTATAGGAATCAATGCCTCAGACCTCCTCCGTGCAGCTCCTCTGTGGGACACACGGAATCAATGCTCAGATGACCGAGAGGTCGATCGGAGCGAGGGAGGGAGGGGAGGGAGGGCGGGAGGAGTGAAAATCAATGTTTATTCTCTCGTATTCCCTCATCCCTCTCTTTCCTGGATCTGGGATGGAAAGTGTAGGGTTGAGGTCTGACCGCCGAGGAGGAGGGCCCCGGATTTACGGGCGGCGTGAGTCTGAGCCTGGAGAGAAACCCCTGGGTCTCTTAAGAACCCACGTGTGCTCGGTTCCCCCCCTCTGGACCGCGCTGTGGCCCGTCCCCTCCTGAAGCCAGACAGCGCTGGCCGGGGCGGGGCTCCGTAGGGCCTGACTAGGCTCCTGTAGCCCAGATAAGATAGCAGGACAGATAGCAGGACAGATAGCAGGACAGATAGCGTCCAGCACGGCTTCTTCCCTAATGGGCTCCCCTCGTCAAAGCACCTGGGGCAATATATCACATTAACCAGCTCTCTGGTCTCTCCTTCTCTTGATCCCCCTCTCCCTTTGTTTGTCTCTCTCTCTCTCTCTCTCTCTCTCTCTCTCTCTCCTATCTCCTTTCCTGCCATCATCCTCTCCTCTCTTTTCCTCCATCTCTCCTAATCGCTCCCTCGCTTCACTCATCTTGCTTCGTCACTCCCTATATCTGCCTCTCCAAACATCTCGCTCTCTCTCTGTCATCTCTCCCTCCTTCTATCTCTCCATCCCTCCATCTGTTGTGTGTTGGTGATCCCTCTCCATCACACTCCTGTTTTCTAGATGCCTTATTAGAGTAAGTGCATGCGCACACACGTACACACACACACACACATACACACACACACACACACCGTGTTCCAAGCGTCGTTTCGACTCTTTCCTCTTCATTACATCAGCTCGTTAAACTAATGAAAACACACGATCGCCGGCATCTCACTCGGGCCCAGACTAATCTGTCCATGTTTTCAAGATTAGAAGTCATATCTCAGATAGTAATAAGACATATTGCGATGGCGTCGCCCTTAACGAACGTTTCGGGGAAACCTCAGAGTCCCGGTTGTCATGGCGCTCTTTCGGCCTCTGCTCACGACACGGTCCAGGGGGAGGGAGGAGGTGTGATGGGTCACCATTATTTGTCATTTGGTCACCAGCTGCTCGGAACTGGGGCTAATACCATCGGAACACACTGGCCAGTGATCTGACTTAGAGTGTGTGTGTGTGTGTGTGTGTGTGTGTGTGTGTGTGTGTGTGCGTGTGTGTGTGTGTGTGTGTAGGGCCAATTCTGTCTTCCAGTTTGGAGGTTTTTTGCCCGTAGTGATTCATCTCTTCCTACCCTGTGTGTCTCGGGTGGAGCTTAAATGCGGTCGCTCTGGAAGTCGAGCTCTAAAATAACGTTGCTTTGTTGGGGCTGTTTTTCGCAAAGCGACTATTTCGCTAAAACACCAGTCATTTATTTAAGGAGCATGTATTTTGTAGCGTGTTTCGATGCGACGGCTAGGGAAATCCAGGCATGAGTCACTAGCAGCTCGGTCTAAAACACAACCCTATAGCCTAAATGAGTGTGATCCCAGAGGCCTTTGATGTACAGTACTAGTCATAATGCCAGGCGCTCGGCAGACTGGGTGGTCCATCTAGAGAAGTCACCCAGTGTGCAGCATCACAGAGGGTCCTGTTTCCTCTGGCCGGAGACCAACGCCCGTTTAGGGTGAATAAGCGTGAGTAATGACTGATGCTATGGATCAGCTTTATTCATACCATCAGTCGGTGAGCTCACAGCTCACCTGCGCGCGCACACACACACACACACACATTAATATACTGCCAAGGAAATTGCCTACTGTAAGGACATAGGTATAGTGCAAAATGCCGCTGTCTGACCATGGTCTCAAAATGAAAACAACAACAAACCGAACAAACTCAAGTGGATTTGACAAATTGTCCTGATATCAGTCTGTGTTCCATGAAGAGAATAATTGAGTGTAAAGTGAGGCAAGCGCCGTGCTACTGACTGTGTGTGTTATCCTCTAGATCATATCTACATAATTGCGTTTCCAAGTTGGCAAATACTCAACCTTAGATAGAAATCAGAGGCAGTGAGGCATGGTATCTCCTCTCTCTCTCTCTCTCTCTCTCTCTCTCTCTCTCTCTCTCAGTCACACACACACTGCTCATAGTCCGGTGCACATCTATAAGGCTATCCATTAAGATGTCAGGGGTGGAATCACAACCCTATGGAGCCTATCTTACCATGGCTACATTACCTGCTTCTTTCTCATGGCATAGAAATCAATTTGAGAAATTCAATTTCATTCATCTGGTCAGCATGTGATTTACGACGCATGGGAAACGGCCTCTGGGAGTTACAGGTGCATCACCACCCTCCATGTCCTCTCTCCTCTCTCCTCATCTCTCCTCTCTCCTCTCCTCTCTCCTCTCTCCTCTCTCCTCTCTCCTCTCCCCTCTCCTCTCTCCTCTCTCCTCTCTCCTCTCCCCTCTCCCCTCTCCCCTCTCTCCCCTCTCTCTCTCCTCTCTCTACTGACGGATGCGCGCTGCTCTGGGGGGTTACTCTGGGAACCGCGGGCGTGTTGGCGTTGCCTGATAGGCCGAGGAGTACGTGTGTGCGTGCGTGGGTGTGTGTAAATTGAAGCTGCAGCAGTGTGACGCCGACGTACAGTAAAGTGTCTACATTGTGTGTCTGTGTGTGTGTGTGTGTGTGTATAGTAGGCTCTCTCAGCGCAAAACCATGGCGACGGGCTTGGTTGAGCCAGGGTGACGGTAGGGTGGGGTGGGGGAGGGAGGGAGGGGTTTGGAACAGCTGACTCGTGGGTTGGAGAGGATTCTAGAATTCCATGTATTCTCATCAGTCTCACGGCATGAATGAAATGCAACACGCTTAAGTGCCAATTACAAAAGCCGTGCTGATAATGCGTTAAACCACTCGGGTAATTGATGGTCTATTTTTTGACCGCGTTAATGAATGAATGAATCCAGCTGTTACTCTGTCACTCACGACTGTCAAAGCAGGAGACGGCAA